>NW_023270816.1:5808549-6020259 GCF_011800145.1 Mirounga leonina
GGGAGCCTGATGCAGGGCTCAATCCCAGGACCCTGGGATCATGACCCAAGCTGAAGGCAGATGCTTAACGACTGAGCCACCCAGGCGCCCCTGCACTTGGAAGGTTTTATAATGGCTAGTGAGGAGTTTAGATTTCGTTTCCAGGGTATGAGTGACCAGATACTTAGTTGTTCTGGGAAGGGAAATGAACTGATCAGCTATATTTTACAGAAGATATATATAGCTGTGACACAGAAAATAGATAGAAATAGGTAATCTTCAAAATGTTTATAGACTTTGATGGAGTGATCACATTTATCCGAAGGAAACAACTGAATCTACTGATAAAGCTTTAAGGATGATAGTCACTAAAATGCTGAATAGTTAGGGAAATCACTATATAAACTGTGGCACATTCACTTAATGGAATATTAGGAAAACATAAACTTAAAGTTTACAAATATTTTTTGGTAATACTAGAAAATTATCAGGCTATAATAAAAAAAACTTAAAACAGAAAAGTATGAGTATTGTTTGATCACGACTAATTTCACAAAATTATGTGTGGGAAAAATCCTAGAAGGAGATAAACCAAAATAGTAAAGTGGAAGCTCCCAAGAGTTGAGACTATTGGTAGTTTCTTTTGACATTACAGTGTCTAGTACATTTCTCGAAATGTGGATTAGTTATGCAATGAAAACATCAGTAAACTTTTTAAAAGCCCCATCGAGAATAGCCAAGTCCTTGAACCCAAAGGTGACAGCATGAATGTAGAGGGAGAGACAGACTCAGATTCCAGGCAGGACATCGTCCTCATGGGTGTGGACGATAAGAAAGATCTGGGGCAGAGTTGACACTGCAGCCCTGAGCCCTAAGCGAGTCAGATGGTGATGTTTTCAGTCACACAGCAAATGAAGGAGAGGCAGGGTGGGAGGTTTCACATTGAGCATGTTTATTTGGAGGGATCCTTAGGTTATCCAGCAGATGCATTCTCGTGGTGGTTGGAGATGAAAGCACTCAGTGCTAACAAAGATACAGTAAATTACCACTTTCCAGGATGGAGATGATGAAAAGTGACTTAGTAGTATGCTCATGTCCCTTCAAACCAAGTATAGAAAATTCATTATGCACTTTGATCCAAAATAGACACAAAAAAATCATTATTTACAAAGATGTTCATTGCAGGATGTAGGTTATAACCAAGAGAAAACAGAAAAAGAGGAAAACAAAACACTCCCCCCCAAAGTAGGGGAAAGTCAAATAAATCATGATGAATCCATTTAGAGGAATATTGTGTAGCAATTAAAAACGATGTGTTAACAAAATATATTAACAAAAGAAAATACTTATGTCATTTTTTTAAAAAATCATTCATGAAAATTATATACGCAGTAGGGCTTTGACCTTGTAAAATGTTTTATATAAATAAGACTAGACTAATCACATATGAAAGTATTAACAGTGTCTCAACTCTTGGTGGTAGTATTACAGATCCTACTCCCTTTTAACTTTTCTTTATTTTTCAGTTCTTTTCTACCAAGAGCACACATTACTTTTATAACTAGAAGTTAAAAAGAAAGAAAATTAAAGGGAAAGAATATGTTTCCAGAGATCCAGGCTAAATGTGGCTTTGAGAAGCATCCACATATAAGTAATAGTAGAAGTCACCAGTAATCCTTAAACTCCAGAGACAGATTATGTTGTCTCTCTTAATAACTTCTTAGTACATAGATTTTATATAATAAACTGAAACATTCTAATGATCCAGTCATATGTTTATCAAAAGTCAATTAGAGCCTTAGGCCTTTGTCATTTTGGAATGTTCAATAGAATGAACATGGTTTTTAAAATTGATTTGGTAAAGATAAAACTTGACATTAGTGTACAGTAATTCATTTTCTTACTCTTCTTCAGAAAATATGTCATGCTCAATTTTAATTTCAAGAAAATATAGAGCAAATCTACATAAAGCAAAAATAGTTTGTTTGCCCTAAGATATGTTTTGCTCACTATAATTGGGTTGTCAGAATGCGTCTGACATATGCTAATGAAACAGAGAAAGGCAAAATATAGTTTATTTGGTTATGCTAGTCCTTTTCATACTCAAACCAGCAACATTTATATAGCTCCTACTCAGATGCTGGGAATTAAAAAGTACAAAACCACATCACCCTGGCACTTAGGCAGCAGATGAAAACCACCGGCGGGGCACCTGGGTGGCTCAGTCATTAAGCGTCTGCCTTTGGCTCGGGTCATGATCCTGGAGTCCTGGGATCGAGCCCCACATTGGGCTCCCCGCTCAGCTGGAAGCCTGCTTCTCCCTCTCCCACTCCCCCTGCTTGCGTTCCCTCTCTCACTGTGTCTGTCTCTGTCAAATAAATAAATAAAATCGTTAAAAAAAAAGAAAACCCCACTGGCAGAAGGCAGCGAATCATTCGTTCCACTGAATAGTAGAATAACCTTGGAAATTTGAGGACTGTAGTGTTGTTGTGAATGCATACGTTCACGATAGGCTTCCTAGAGTAGGTGACGATCTGGCATGGATCTTGAAAGCAAGACAGTAGTAAAGAAAAGAAAACTTTAGATAAACTCTTTTAGATCAATTTGTCACAGTGTTCTTCAAAGTGGTCATTTCAGTTTACATCTGAATCAGCCAGGGATAAGAGTCTCCATTTTGCCTCATGTTGGCCAAAATGTGACACTGTCAGACTCTTAAAGAATTTTTATTTATTTGTTTTTAGAGAGAGAGAGAAAGAGAACGAGTGGGGGGGGAGGGGCAGAGGGAGAGAGAGAGAATCTGGAGCAAACTCCATGATGAGCACAGAGACCCATGCGAGACTCGATGTGTGGCTCCATCCAACGCCTCTGAGATCATGACCTGAGCTGAAATCAAGTGTCAGATGTTTAACCAACTGAGCCACCTAGTTACCCCTACCTTGTCAGACTTTCAATCTACATTTGTCATGTTGGGCATCTTTTCTTATGTTTATTTAGCACTGTATGTTTTCTCTTCTATGAATTGCCTGTTAATATCCTCTACCCAATTTCTGTAGAGTTGTTTATCATTTTCTTATTGATTTAAAGCAGTTCTCTATGTATCCCGAATGCTAGTTCCTTGCCAGGAGAGACTTTTCTCCTTTTCTCTTTCTTCTTGTAACCAGACTGCCTGAATCCCATACTCACTAACAGTGTGTTCTTAAAGTAATTATTTAACCTCTCCTGGCTTTCATTTTCTCAGCAGTAAAATTGGCATAGTAACATACCTAGCTGATAGGGTTGTTGTGAAGATTAAATGAGCTAATATGGGAAGAACTTGGAAGTATGTTCCAAGGTTGTAGTAAGTGCTAATTAAATGTGGGCTGTGGTGGTTACAATCATTATTGTTCTCTCTCACAAAGGTAGATTGTTTCTAATTGGCCATTTCACTAAGAGTGTAGTCTGTTGGGAGTCCAGGCTTCAAGCAGGAGTCCCTGCCCCACATGATGTGGACTCAAGGACTTGTCTTCTGTCTTTGTGCTATCCATAACTTAGACTCAAATTCCCAGAGTGGGAATGTCCTCTGTGGGAATATGTTCCGACCATCATAGGGCTTGCCTTTCTTTGATTCTCCTTTATCCTTACTTCCTTAAAGGTTGAATATGAACAGACAGTTGTTATATTTTTTGCAAAATTCCTATTTTAAAAAATTAAGATAGGTGTAAAATTAGGTTGTGTATTGGAGTTTTTCTTGTTTCTTGAGGTAGGCCTGCCTAAAAAGGGGAATTATAGGCTAATAGCCCTGATGAACATAGATGCAAAAATTCTCAACAAGATACTTGCAAATCAAATCCAACAGTACATTAAAAGAATTATTCATCACGATCAAGCAGGATTTATTCCTGGGCTGCAAGGGTGGTTCAATATTTGTAAATCAATCAATGTGATACACTACATAAATAAAAGAAAGGATAAGAACCATATGATCCTCTCAATAGATGCAGAAAAAGCATTTGACAAAGCACAGCATCCATTCTTGATAAAAACCCTCAACAAAGTAGGGATAGAGGGAACATACCTCAACATCATAAGTAGGCCATATATGAAAGACCCACAGCTAATATCATCCTCAATGTGGAATAACTGAAAGCTTTTCCTCTAGGGGGATCAGGAACAAGACAGGAATGTCCACTCTCACCACTGTTATTTAACATAGTACTAGAAGTCCTAGCTTCAGCAATCAAACAACAAAAGGAAATCAAAGGCATCCAAATAGGCAAGGCAGAAGTTAGACTTTCGCTCTTCACAGATGATATGATACTCTATGTAGAAAATCCAAAAGACTCCACCAAAAACTTGCCAAAATTGATACGCGAATTCAGTAAAGTCACAGGATACAAAATCAGTGTACAGAAATCTGTTGCATTTGTATACACCAATGATGAAGCAGCAGAAAGAGAAATCAAGGAATCGATCCCATTTGCCATTGCACCAAAACCTATAAGATAGCTAGGCATAACCCTAACCAAAGAGGTAAAAGATCTGTATGCTGAAACTATAGAACACTTATGAAAGAAATTGAAGCTAACACAAAGAAATGGAAAAAACATTCAGTCATCATGGATTGCAAGAACAAATATTGTTAAAATGTTCACACTACCCATAGCAATCTATACATGCAATGCAACCCCTATCAAAACACACCAACAGCATTTTTCACAGAGCTAGAACAAACAATCCTAAAATTTGTATGGAACCACAAAAGACCCTGAATAACTAAAGCAATCTTGAAAAGGAGAAGCAAGGAGGCTTACAATTCTGGACTTCAAGCTCTATTACAAAGCTGTAGTGATCAAGACAGTATGGTACTGGCACAAAAACAGACTCATAGATCAATGGAACAGAACAGAGAGGCCAGAAATGGACCCTCAACTATATGGTCAACTAATCTTCAACAAACCAGAAAAGAATGTCCAATAGAAAAAAGATAGTCTCTTCAACAAATGGTGTTGGGAAAACTGGACAGCAATATGCAGAAGAATGAAACTGGACCACTTTTTTATGCTATACACAAAAATAAATTCAAAATGGATGAAAGACCTAAATGTGAGACAGGAAACCATCAAAGTCCTAGAGGAGAACACAGGCAACAATCTTTTTGACATTGGCCGTAGCAACTTCTTACCAGACATGTCTCCAGACGCAAGGGAAACAAAAGCAAAAATGAACTATAGGCTCTTCATCAACATAAAAATCTTCTGCACTGTGAAGGAAACAATAAACAAAACTAAAAGGCAACCTACAGAATGGAAAAAGATATTTGCAAATGACATATAAAGAGTTCATGACCAAAATCTATAAAGAACTTATCAAACTGAACACCTGAAAAACAAATAATCCAGTTAAGAAATGGGCAAAAGACATGAATAGACATTTTTCCAAAGAAGACATGCAAATGGCTAACAGACACATGAAAAGATGCTCAACATCACTCATCATCAGGGAAACACAAATCAAAACTACAATGAGATATGATCCTCATACTTGTCAGAATGGCTGAAATTAACAACCCAGGAAACAACAGATGTTGGCAAGGATGAGGAGAAAGGGGAACCTTCTTACACTGTTGGTGGGAGTGCAAACTGGTGCAGCCACTCTGAAAAACATTATGGAGGTTCCTCAGAAAGTTCAAAATAGAACTACCCTATGACCCAGCAACTGCACTATTAGGTATTTATCCAAAGGATACAAAAATTCTGATTTGAAGGGACACATACACCCTGATGTTCATAGCAGCATTATTAACAATAGTGAAATTATGGAAAGAGCCCAAATGTCGATCCATTGATGAATGAATAAAGAAGATATATATATAGTGGAATATTACTCAGCCATTAAAAAGAATGAAATCTTGCCATTTGCAACAATGTGAATGGAGTTAGAGTATATTATGCTAAGTGAAAAAGATAATGAAAGACAAATACCATATGA
Source organism: Mirounga leonina (assembly GCF_011800145.1). NCBI lineage: Eukaryota > Metazoa > Chordata > Mammalia > Carnivora > Phocidae > Mirounga > Mirounga leonina. The sequence goes on from NW_023270816.1 coordinate 5,814,496, forward strand.
TTTTATTCATATGTGGAATTAGGAAACAAAACAGATGTTCATAGGGGAAAGGAAAAAAAAAAAAAGAAGGAGGCATACCATAAGAGACTCCTAACTATGGAGAACAAACTGAGGGTTGCTGGAGGGGAGGTAGGTGGGATGATGGGTTAAATGTCTGATGGGTGTTAAGGAGGGCACTTGTGATGAGCACTGGGTATTATGAATTACTAAATTCTACTGCTGAAACGAATATTACACTATATAAACTAACTAAAATTCAAATAAAAACTTGAAACATTAAAAAAATTAAGATAGAAATTATTTCTAAAATATTCCACATGTCATATTGATGGATGTAGAAGGCTTGTCCACTTTTCTCTTGTAATGTGGCATTTCTTTTCCTTATTTATAGGAATTCATTCTGTATTAAGTATATGAAATATTTTTCTCTCATATATTGCAGATATTCTTTTTAAATGTAGCAACATTTAATAGTAACGTGAAGCAATCTTTGTGATTTCTGCTTCTGGAGGCATGCTTAGGAATGTTTCTCTTACCCCAAGATAACATAGAAGTCATTTATATTATTTCAAGTTTCTTCCTATACATTTATGAGACTAAATATCATTTAGAATAAATGTTGACATGGGAAGTCAATCAGGGAATCTAATAACAGTATTCCTCCAAAATGTTTAACTAGGTGTTACCACCCCTTTTGTTGAGTAATTGTTCCTTAATAGACACAGATCTAGATCGGTTGCCAACTGCACTTTGTATTCCTTATGTGGGGCACTGCCAACCGTAAGAAGCACCAGTCTGCTCTTTCCCACACCCAAAGAGTAAAGAATTCACATGGTTTCCTACTGAGCAGGGATTCATACTGGCAGAAAGAATAGGGGAAAATATGGCATTTTTAATTACTTGTGTGATCGGCCCAAAACCACTTTGACCTGAATTATCCAATATTTGGGGTGAGGGAGGGATTATCCTGGAACTGTCTGGAAATAAATATAAGTAAGAGGATATCATGAGATTACTGGAGGCCCATTCTGCTTGGTAGGAAGCAGTCAAAGTGTCATTCACCTCTCATCAGAACTGGTATGTCTCCGAATGCAGGTCCCAGCGGGGCACTCATGAGCTTAGCATCAAATGACTTATGGAAACTTCCTTCATTAATTCAGCAGCTACTTTTGAGCACCTGTATGTGTGCAGTACTGTAAGGCTCTCAAGCCATTTATTGGACTGAGGAATAGGTATTGTGATTGAAACCTACATTAGACAAATGTTTGCCAAAGTCCAAACTCATAGTGGAAGCTCAATAAAAGATTGGGAATTCACTGCCCACCCACCTCTTTAGACACTCAACAAACTTAATTTGGATTAAACACAATGGAAATTCAAAAATAAAGTTGGCTTAGGCTTCTATATATTTACTTAACATTTTAGGAACACAGAAATTTCCTTTCTTAAAGAGGATTAGAATTCTATAAGGTATAACATTTTAATTATAAAGATTGTGTTTATTTTATTTTATTTTTTAGAGAGAGAGAGAGAGCGTGTTGGGGGGTGGTGCGAGGTAGGGAAAGAGAGAGAATCTCAAGTATGCTCCATGCCCAGCACAGACCCTGACATGGGGCTTGATTTCACAGCCTTGAGATCATGACCTGAGCTGAAATCAAGAGTTAGACACTCAGCCAACTCAGCCACCCAGGCGCCCCAAAGATTATGTTTATATATGAAGTCTCCTGTTCCCATGCAATGTTTAATCCACTAAACATGATGAATTTTCTAGTGAGCTTTACTTTAACCTAAGTTTTTCTGAGTAGAATATAATTAATCCTGGTGATTTATGGCCTGCCCTGGTATTTTGCAGTCTTTAGCATGAAATCTTTCATTTAGAATACTACATGTGGACATGTGAACCTGCAGTTTTACTTAGGAACATGAATTATGAAATGTAATTATAAACACAAATGCCTACATTGGTATTAATTTTACAACTTATAATTGTACTAGAAACCTCCAGTTGGATATACTTGTAACATCCTATGGTTGAATTCATTTAAATGGATTGTAAAAGAGTAAGCTGTAAACTGAATTCATTTAGATTAGTCTGGTCATTAAGATCCTTGTATTGGGTTACAAATCTGAGATAGCAGTGAACTGAATAAGGTTAGTCCAGGCCACCCCTGCTAGATTTGTTTTTCTTCTTCCATTGCAGACCTGGCAGTCTCTTAATGGGATCATCTGCATCCGTCAATGGGTAATACCCAGTCAACTTGTTGGTCCCCATGTGGGTCCTTGGAAGGCCTTGGCCTCACCTTGGCCTCTGCCTTTTCTGTTTTTGTGACCAGAAAAGGCTTTACCAGAAGTCATCCTTTGAGGGTGCTGATGGAAGCCACTTCCCACTGGCCTTCCCCACACCATGCCAGTCCACAGAGCTCCCTTAAAGAGCAGAACTGCTCACTCCAACCCAAGAGGGCACATTGGCCTCCTTACTTAGTAATATTTGGAGTCTTTGATGTTAAGCTAATCTGGATTTAAACTGCAGCTCTGGCTTTTCTCAGTATGTGTCCCTGGCTGTGTATCTTGACTTTTCTTCATCTCACTGCTTTCATCCGGTAAATAAGGACAGTGCAGGTTGTTCTGAGGAATATGTATATCATACATAAGTGAGCCTCTGGCAGAGCAGGAACTCAGCAAATGGTAATTCACATTATTCTTATTTCATATCACTGTTCATTTATTTTTTTCAAGAGTTTCTATTGACCATACTATGCCTCAGGAGCTATGCTCGGTACTGAGGCTATGACCATGAATATCGTAGTGTCTATCCTCAGAAGCTTACAGTTTAATGAGGAAAGAGACAAATATTAAATCACCTACTGTTCAGTGAGATTAGTGCTGAGACTGAGGTTTCTAAAATACGTGGGAGGGCTCCTATAACCCAGCTTTAGGAGCTGCCGGCGAGTGCTTCCAGAGACGCCAATGGTCCCAATTTCTGGAGGAGAGGCAAGGATTCGGTGTAAGAAGAAGGAGAGCCTTCTCAGCAGAGGTGGTGGCATATGTAGGGGCCCTGGCGAGGGGTTCGAGATTTGTGGGCTCTGCAAAGACCTCAGTGTGACCCAAGAGCTGAGTTCACTAGATCCTGCAGTGCAGGCTGAACTTTTAAATAGATGAGTAGTCACTGTTCAGGAACTGATTTTATGCATTTTTGAAAGATTTAATGAAATTGAACAAGGAAGAAATGGGTCTCCATGAAGTGAATAACGAACAATACAGCGATTCTCCAAAGAGAAGGGGGTGGAGCTGGGAAGTCTGGAATGCAGAATTCAAAAAGCCCTGTTTTCTCCACCATGCTTGCAGTTTTAAATATTTGCACGTTCCCCAGACCTAGCCACGATAATATAGCATGAGAACTAGGCCAAACCAAGACTTTTTTTAATGAGGTGGGAGTGACAACCAATAAATAGAAAGCAGAACTAACAAGTTTAAAAGCCATCAGACCAAATCAAAGAGAAGAAAAGGAGAGGAAAATGGTCATCTGTGGCTAACTTCTGATACAATTCAGTCTCTATTTTATAAACTGGAAATGAGCAGTTTCCCCAAGGACATGATACCCTTTCTTATTCCTAAGACACAATGACTACTTTAAGAAATTATCTCCGCTGCATTTGATTTTTGGTGGAATTTGACTTGGTTATTTGGTCTTATTTGTGGGTTTTGGGGCTTGATCAACAGATACTTATTCACACAAGAGAATAGAGCAAAGTTACACTGATAAAATTTTTTGATAACTTTTATACCAGGTGAGTAAATTCTGGCCTAATGTGCCAAGACAGGACCTCATAATATACATTATGGCATTTGTTTAGTCCAAGAAAACTCACTCATCCAAGAAGTCCACTGATAGATACTCATTTAATATAATTACTCTATTATGCATAAAATTACATGTTTAAAGACAGTTAGGCAACCTGCTTTAATCACTGCAGTAAGTTGTAAATGAAATGAAAAAATCCTGGCTGTGATCTTAAAAGCATTCTGAACCCTATCTGCTCTCACTGAATAAAGGCATATTTTCCAGAATGACATCAAAATATTGCAATCATTTATTTGGAAGTAAGAAATCTTAAGAACTTTTAATTAAAAAGTCATGTAGGTTGATCCATATTACACATTATAGATCCATCTAGATGACAACAAATTAATGCTTGTGGAATGTGTTATATACAATCATGGTGGTTTGGGAGCTACTTCTGACTTGCCGTGTCTGCTTTTGCTAGTTAAGATTTTCCATGGAAAAGTTTCTCGACTGACCAGCAGTAAGATTCACTAGTTGTCTTTGACCCCTCCCTACATCTGACTCTTAAGAAGTTCTCTGATGTCACATACGCACATACGGAGTGAAAGAGAGGGAGGTAAAGAAAAATTATTTGAGCCAAACAACAGAATGATTTTTGAAAATGTCTTCTTCAGGTTAAAAAAAAGGAGAGAGAGAAGAGAAATATAGACAGCAGCAACTATATTTCAATTATCTTGGTATTGCCCACAGTGACTTGATCATAGTAGATGCTCGAAAAATAGTCATTGGATAGGTGAATAAATGGATGGAAGAAATGTCTTCCCATTGTGTAAAACAGTTTGGCTGAGTATTTGGGGGAAATTCTGTTTGTTGACAAATAAATAGAGAAGAATATTTCTATAGACAATCAAGAGACTATAAATGGATATTTATTCTTTTGCAGAAGCTTTTTTCTTGTCATCAAACTCTATTTGATTTAATTAGGTAGGCCTACCCAGCAGTGAGTATCAAGTAGTGGAGAAATTTGGCTCCTCTGTAATGAGAAGTCACAACATGGAGGTCTGACAGCTGGATCCAGCGCTTAAATGTGCTTGATAAGCCTGAGTAATTGTTTTTTTGTGAGACATTTACAAATGGAGAATTTTCATGTCCAACTCTCTGGCTTCTCTTGAGTACTGCATGGTCTGACAATACTGAGCGTTATGTTCTTGTGTGTCAGTAAATGTCTGGAATCAAGTAACACCTTCCTTGTTTTCTCCATTCCCATGGGTTCCTACAAAGTCCACCATGGTAGTCTAATACCAATTGATGTTAATTATTAACCCTGTTTGCATTATTGTTTTTCTCAAAGTAGAGAAATATTCCTATGCACCCAGATTGACTGGGTGAGCCACATGTTGCCAGAAAAATGAGAGAGAGCAAATTTTTGTGTGAAAGTGAATAATCACCTTGTTGATGGATATACAAATAAAATATGTCTGTGGGGAAAGAATGAGACACCGCCTGACCCTATTCACTTTACTTGTATGGTTCCTATAAGCATTTGAATTTTAATTCTTGCTTTCCAAATATCAGTGATAAAAGGAAGAGAAAATTGAGTCTGTTGGCAGTACAAGAATGGAATTAGAAATGATATGCGCTGAAAAAATCTGGGGAAGTAAAAGTAGCAAGAGATGGAGAAAGGAAATATTTCTAATTCAAATCTCACTTTTTTCCTATATTCACTTCTTGCTGAATATTGTTGTTTTGTTTCTTAATTATTTTCTCTCTCTCTTACTCCCATCCTCTTCCCAGAAATTACTTTGTTTATTAACAGCCACAGGTAGAATGGACTCATAAGGAAATGAAGTCTAACACCAACTACAGCAACAATGACAACAAAAGCTATTATTTATTGTCCTTTTCTCTGCTTGCCACTAGATTAGGTGTTTTATTTTTTATTTATTTATTTTTTTAAGATTTATTTATTTATTTTAGAAAGAGAGCACAGGGGGTAGGGGGAGGAGCAGAGGGAGAGGGAGAGAGAGTCTCAGGTAGACTCTGCGCTGAGCATGGAACCCAACGGGTATTGATATCACAACCCCAAGATCATGACCTGAGCTGAAACCAAGAGTGGGACGCTTACCTGACTGTGCCACCCAGACGCTCCTAGATTAGGTGCTTTAAATAAATTAGCCCTAATCATCACAACATTTATTTAAGGTAACATTGCCAACCCCATTTTTACATATGCTGGGACTGAACCTTAGAATGGTTAGGTAATTTCCCCAGCTAATAAAAGCAGACCAAGATTCAAATTAGGTTCACATGACTGCGTTATGCGTGCTCTTTCCACTTGGACTTACTTAATAGTCAGCTAACCATTCCAACTGGATCATTAACTCATGTTTAAAAAAATAATAACCCTATCAGCGTGTTTCAGAGTTCATTGATTCTGAAGTATAACTTAGAAAAAATTCTCTTATTATAATTTAAGCCATGGTTGGTCTTTACTTTTCAAATTAACACATGAAAAGATTATAAAATTTCAGAGCTTTTGTTGTGTACTTTTCTGATACATATGTAACATTATATACAAAGTATATTAGTTATGATATATAGCATTGATAAAATTCTAATGTATATGTTTGTACTTTCATATCTATGCAAATTCCATTTGTGTATGGAATTTAAATACTTTCCTAACAAACGTATTTATTTGTTCATTTGTTCATTCATTTAGAGTAGTAGTATACAGACAAAAGCCCAGGCTGTCAGTCAACCCAGCATACAAGATCTGGCTCTACCATTTACTACTGTAAGACCTTGTTCAAGTTACTTCACTCTCTGTATTTTAGGTTTTTGGTTTTGGGGTTTTTTTTATTTTATTTTTTATTTTATTTTATTTTATTTTTTTTAAAGATTTTATTTATTTATTTGACAGAGAGAGACACAGCGAGAGAGGGAACACAAGCAGGGGGAGTGGGAGAGGGAGAAGCAGGCTCCCCGCGGAGCAGGGAGCCCGATGCGGGACTCGATCCCAGGACCCTGGGATCATGACCTGAGCCGAAGGCAGTCGCTTAACCAACTGAGCCACCCAGGCGCCCGGGGTTTTTTTTATTTTAAAATAGGACTAACAATGCTGGCTTTATTTGAAAAATAAACTGATATGCAGTTTATCTGTTTCTCCTTAACTGTGCTGTACTAGTTTTCCTCTTTTAAGAAATATGTCCATTTCATCCACATTGTCATTTTTATTGGCATAAAGTTCCTCCATAATGTTCTCTTATTATATTATTAACATAACGAAGTATTACAGAATATTACAGAAGACTACAGAGTAACAATGAGGAATCAGCAGTGGTATCACCACTCTCATTCCCCAAGTGGTCATTTGTGTCTTCTCTCTTTTTTAGTGATCTTTATGTCAAAGGCTTATTGATAGTACTGATCTTCTCAAAGAGTCATCTTTAGGTTTCACTGATTTTCTCCATTACTTTTATGTTTTCTATTTCATTAATTTCCACTCAAGTATTTCTTTTCTTTTTCTGTTCTTTTTTTGTGATTATAGTTGACACACAATGTTACATTAGTTTCAGGTGTACATAGTGATTCAACTTCTCCAAGCATTATGTTCTGCTCACCCTAAGTAAAGCTACCATGTGTCATCACGCAGCACTATTACAGTTATCATTGACTGTGCTCCCTATTCTGTGCCTTTTATTCTTGTGACTTATTCATTCCATAACTTACAGTCTGTATTTCCCACTCCCCTTCAACTATTTTGTCCATCCTCCTACCCCCTTCCCACTGGCAACCATCAGTTTGTTCTCTATATTTATGGGTCTGATTCTGCTATTTGTTTGTTTATTCAATTGTTTTGTGTTTTTAGATTTCACATATGAGCAAAATCATGTAGTATTTGTCTTTCTCAGTCTGACTTATTCCTCTCAACATAATGCCTTCAAAGTCCATCCATGTTGTCACAATGGCAAATCTCATCCCTTTTTATGGCTAATATTCCATTATATCTATATCTACATACCACATCTTTAGCCATTTATGCATTGATGGACACTTAGGTTGCTTCCAAATCTTGGCTATTGTAAATAATGCTGCAATAAACATACAGGTGCATTTATCTTTTCAGATTAGTGTTTTCATTTTCTTTGGATAAATACCCAGTAGTGGAGTTATTGGATCATATGGTATTTCTGTTTTTAATTTTTTAGGAACCTACATACTGTTTTCTAAAGTGGCTGTATCAATTTAATGCCCACCAACAGTGCATGAGGGTTCCTTTTTTTCTCCACATCCTTACCAACACTTGTTATTTCTTGTCTTTTTTAGTAATTCTGACAAGTGTAAGGTGATATCTTATTGCGGTTTTGATTTGTTCTAACAAAATAGCAACAGCATTTTTCACAGAACTGGAACAAATGATACTAAAATTTATATGGAACCACAAAGACCTCAGATAGCCAAAGCAATCTTGAGAAAAAAAGAACAAAGCTGGAGGTATCACAGTTCCAGATTTTAAGATATGCTACAAAGCTATAGTAATCAAAACAGTATGATATCTGTACAAAAATAGACACATAGATCAGTGGAACAGAATACAGAGTTCAGAATTAAACCATGCTTATCTAGTCAGTTTAAGAAAAAGGAGACAAGGGGGTGCCTGGGTGGCTCATTCGTTAAGCATCTGCCTTCGGCTCAGGTCATGATCCCGGGGTCCTGGGATCGAGCCCCGCATTGGGTTCCCTGCTCAGCAGGGAGCCTGCTTCTACCTCTCCTGCTCCCCCGGCTTGTGTTCCCTCTCTTGCTGTGTCTCTTTCTGTCAAATAAATAAAATCTTCAAAAAAAAAAAAAAGAAATGAAAAAGGAGGCAAGAATATAAAATGGGGAAAAGAGAGTCTCTTCAATAAATGGTGCTGGGAAAACTGGACAGCAACATGCAAAGAATGAAACTGGACCACTTTTTTTTTATATAAAGATTTTATTTATTTGACAGAGATACAGCAAGAGAGGGAACACAAGCAGGGGAAGCGGGAGAGGGAGAAGCAGGCTTCCCGCTGAGCAGGGAGCCCCATGCGGGGCTCGATCTCAGGACCCCAGGACCATGACCTGAGTTGAAGGCAGATGCTTAATGACTGAGCCACCCAGGTGCCCTGAAACTGGACCACTTTCTAACACCATACACAAAAATAAACTCAAAATGGATTAAATACCTAAATGTGAAACCTGAAACCATAAAAATCCTAGAAGAGAACACAGGCAGTAATTTCTCTGACATCAGCCATAGCAACCTATTTCTAGATATGTCTCCTAAAACAAGGGAAATAAAAACAAAAATAAACTATTGCGACTGCATCAAAACAAAAAGGTTTTGCACAGTGAAGGAAATCATCAACAAAACAAAAAGCCAATCTACTGAATGGGAGAAAATATTTGCAAATGATATATCTAATAAGGGGTTAATATCCAAAATATATAAAGAACTTACACAACTCATCACCAAACAAACAAACAAACAAACAAAAAAACAAGCCAGTTAAAAAATGGGTAGGGTACCTAAATAGACATTTTTCCGAAGAAGAGATACAAATGGCCAACAGACAGAGGAAAGGATGTTCAACATCACTAGTCCTCAAGGAAATGCATATCCACTCACATATTTCTTATTTCCTTTGTTTTTTCTACTGTGGTTCATATTTTCTATTTTTTTTTTCTAATTTCTTAAGGTAGAAGCTGAGTTCATTGACTTGAGATAGTTCTTTTTTTTCTAATAGGGATTTTATTGCTATAAATTTCTTTCTAAGTACTATTTTAGTTGCATCTCACAAACCTTGATATACTTTATTTTCATTCATTTGAAATACTTCAACATTACTCTTTTGATTTGTTCTTTAACACATGAGTTTTGTTTAATTTCCAACTATTTGAGGATGTTTCCAGATGTTTTCCTGTTACTAATTTCTAATTTAATTTCATATAGTTAGATAGCATTTTTTATATGACTTGAATTCTTGTAAATTTACTGAGACTTGTTTTATGACCCAGAATATGGTCTATTTTGGTAAATGTTCTATATGCACATTAAAAAATGTGCATGTTACCATTTTGGCTGTAGTTCTCTATAAATGTCAATTAGATTGGTTGATAATGTCATATCAATTGACTGATAATATTATCTAGTTTTCTATATCTTTACTGATTTTTTTGGTCTACTTGTTCTGTAAGTTATTGAGAAAATGGTATTGAAATCTGTCACTGATTAGGAGCCTGGCCACAGGGGAAGTCTTCTTTGTGTGTGTTTCCTGTAGCTTGCAATGGGGGTTGGGGAGGTGGGGAGTCACCAGGTCCCATGTGATAAAGCAGGCAAGAGTGTGTGTGTCACCCAAGGAGTAGGAACGAGTGGCCCTACATTCCAAAGTTGATCTACATCACATCCACTTTTGCGAACATCTTTCAGTGTGGTTTGAGAATGTTCTTTTAATAAGCATCTTTGCTTTGTCAAAAAAAATTAAAAAAAACCCAAACCAAACCAAACCAAACCAAAACAAAACACGAACAAAAATATAACCATAGTTATGGCTTCCTCTAATATTTCCTACAGTTCTATCAGCTTTTGCTTCGTGTATGTTGAAACTCTGTTATTGGGTGCATAAATGTTTAGGATTCTTATATCATCTTGATAACTGAACCCCTTTATCAGTATGAAATAAACATCTTTATCCCTGGTAGATATCTGTGCTCTAAATGCTACTTTGTTGATGTTAATATAGCCTTTTTACTTTTAATTTACTGTGTCTTATATTTAAAGTATGTTTTTTGGAGGCTGCATATAATTTTTTAACTTTTTTATTCTAATTACAGTATAGTTAACATACAATGTTATATTAGTTTCAGGTGTACAATATAGTGATTCAGCAGTTCCAAACATTACTCAGTGCTCATCAGGATATGTGTATTCTTAACTCCCTTCACTTATTTCACCCATCCTCCCACCAATCTCCCCTCTGGTAACCCCTCTGGTAACCATAATTAAGAGTCTGTTTCTTGGTTTGTCTCTCTCTCTCTCTTTTTTCCCCTTTGTTTATTTCTTAAATTCCACATATGAGTGAAATCATGGTATTTGTCTTTCTCTAACTGATTTATTTTACATAGTATAAGTGGCAAGATTTCATTCCTTTTTATGGCTGAATAATATTCCATTATAGAAATACTATAGAAATATGCCACATCTTCCTTATCCATTCATCAGTTGATGGACACTTGGGTTTCTTCCATAGACTGGCTATTGTAAAGAGTGCTACAATGAACATATGGAGGCATGTATCCCCTTGAATTCATGTTTTGTATTTTGGGGCTAAATAACCAGTAGTGTGATTACTGGATTGTAGGGTAGTTCTATTTTTAACTTTTTGAAGAACCTCCATACTGTTTTCCACAGTAGCTGCACAAGTTTGCATTCCCATCAATGATACATGACAGTTCCTATTTCTCTACATCCTAGCCAACACTTGTTGTTTCTTGTTTTTTATTTTAGATGCTGCATAGAATTTTGCCTTTTCTATAATCTGATAAGCTCTGACTTTTAATTTAACTTAATTTCCTTTCATATGATTATCTTTCATATAATTATGATATGGTTGTTTTTGAATATATCATCTTACTATTTGTATTATTTGCCCCATCTGTGCTTTTCCATTTTTCTTCTTTTTAAAAAAATTTTGTTGGGGTAAGTATTTTTTATGATTTCATTTAACCTTATTTATTAGTTTGGAATTTTTATTGTTCTATTTTAATGGTTGCCATAATGTTTATAGTATATATTTTAACTTGTCACACTAAAACTTCAAAAGATATTATACCACTTAATATATAGTATAAGAATATTACAACAGCATTCTGCCATTTCTTTCCTCCTAAGGTTTGTGTTATATTATACCTCTTACTTGTACATGTTATAAACCAATAACAAGACATTGTTATTATTCTTGCTTCCAATAGTCAGTTATCTTTTACAAAGACTTAAATAATGGGAAAATTTACTCATATAGTTATCGTTTCTGATGCTCATCTATCCTTTTTACAGCAACAGTTTTTTATGTGGTATCATTTTCCTTCTGCTTTATTGAGTTCCTTCAACATTATTTGGAGTGCAGTTTTGCTGGTTTCAATTTTCTCGTATGTTTGAAATAGTCTTTCTTGTATGTCTAAAATGTTTGCTTTTGAAAGCTATTTTTGAGGAATAAAGATAGATATCTTGTTTTACATTAAATGTATCTTTTATTCTCTGGCTGTTTTTAAGATTTTCTCTTTATCATTATTTTTTTTTAAGATTTTATTTATTTATTTGAGAGAGAGAGAGAGAGCACAAGAGGGGGGAGCGGGAGAGGGAGAAGCAGACTCCCTGCTGAGCAGGGAGCCCGATGCGAGACTCCATCCGGGGACTCCAGGATCATGACCTGAGCCTAAGGCAGTCGTTTAACCAACTGAGCCACCAGGTGCCCTTTATCATTAGTTTTAAACAATTTGATTATGATGTGATGTTTCTTGTGCTTGAGGTTTATTGAGCTTCTTGGATCTGTTGGGTTATAATTTTCAACAGATTTGGAAAATTTCAGCCATTATTTCTTCTTCTGCCCCCCCTTTCCTCTCTGTCTTCGGAGACTCCACTTATACTTGTATTAAGCTATTTGAAGTTGTCCCATAGCTCACTGATGCTCATTTTTTTCTGTCCTTTTTTTATTTGGAAACTTTCTGTTGCTATGTCTTGAAGTACATCAGTCTTTTTTTCTGCAGTGTCTAATCTGCCATTAATTGCTTCCACTATCTTTTTCATCTCAGAAATGCTGTTTTTCAGCTCTGAAGTTCTAATTTTTTTTTAAATATCTTCCACATCTCTACTTAAGATGTCCAGTCTTTCTTATAGGTTCCTGGGCATATGAGATACAGTATAATAACTACTTTAATATCCCTGTCTACTAATTCTGTTATCTGTGTCATTTCTGAGTCAGTTTCAATTGATTGGTTTTACTTTTCATCATGCATCTTAGTTTCCTGTTTATTTGTATATCTGTTATGCAAAAACATTGTGAATTTAACTTGCTGGGTAGTGGGCACTTTTGGGTTCCTATAAATGTATTGTAGCTTTGTTCTGGAACACAGAAAGCAGTTTGGTCCCTTCAGGTCTTGCTTTTATGCTTTGTTAGGTAGAACCAAGGCAGCATTTCCTGAGGGCTAATTTTACCCCATTATTGAGCCTTCTGAGTACTCTACTGAGTGACCCATGATTTATGAGGTTTTCCATTTGGGCTGGTGGCAACAGGCAATTTTCCCTGCTATGAGTGCTCCAGGCATGTGCTCACTAAGGCTCTCAGATGCTTCTTTCTCCAGGCCCAGGTAGTTTCCTCACACTCACAAAGTGACCAGAATTCAGCTGAATACACTGGAGGACCAGCTGCAGACCTCCAGAGCTCTCCTTCTTGTAGGTCTCTTGTCACTGGTCCTCTGTCCCTGGAACCGCAGCTGCCTTGGGCTCCCTGGATTCCCTCTGTCTCCTCACCTCAGGGAGAACACTGGGCTTCTCCTCTTTGCTCCACTGACTGCAGACTTCCTCCAGCCATTGAGTGGGGGGCAATCACAAGTCTTATCTCATTCATTTTCTGTCTCTTGGGGATCAGTGTCCTTCATTACCCAATGTCCAATGTCTTGAGAACCATTGTTTCATGTATTTTCATATGTATTTCATTTTTTATATATTTTATTTTTTCATATATTTTTTAGTTGTCTCAGGTATGAGGGTTAGTCAGATCCCTCTTTCCCCATCTTGGTCAGACCTGGAAGTTGCTGAGCTCCAGACTGAACCAGAATTTCCTGTGGGCACTTCCCAGTTCACCAAGCTCTAACAGAAAGCAGCCGTCTCACTAGGCAGCCAGGAATCTTGGTCCCAAGTCACAGAAGAGCAGCATCCAGCAGTGCAAGTTTAGCTGGGGTATCACGGCTAAACTGGTTGTTTTTTAAATCCCCTCTCTCAAAGCTTCCTAAATCTAAACTCTCCGACTCACCTGGGCAAACTTTATTGTTTTTGTTCTGAGTTTACAACCTCCAGAGGCATGTCAGAGAAAATAAGGGGACTTGGCCAAAATTTAATCCCTTGCGCTTCACTCAGTGATCCTTTTTCCATGTAGGTCCTCAGGTTTTCCATAGCTTCCCTCCAACACACACACACACACACACACACACACACACACTCATGCACAATGATTGTGCTAGGTTCTTCAAAGATGGGTCACCACAGTACTTCTGTGAGATTCTTTCTCAGCACTTCTTTTCTATCCATATCTCTTCTGAAATAAAAGCCAACATAACAACAACATTTCTACAGCAAAATCACAGCCTATTGACTCTGAATCTCAACCACCAGCCTTTCATTCAAATCCACATATGATCTTGTGACTAGTTTTAGTTTGCAGGTTCTATACACCACTCAGTGAAAAGAGGGTCATTTGTGTATCATTTCACATATAGATCTCTTCCTTCTTCCACATGGACCAGTTCATAGAATAACAGGTGGACAAAAGATAGTTTGTTTCCCATTTTAACTAAATTTGGCTAACGTTTAATCAAGCCCAAGTCTAAAGGTTTCCTAGGAGACACTGAGACCCATTTGTGCTGTCTGAGTGGTGGCCTAGCACCTCACACAATCAGGGGGTCATACATCCCTTCCCTACCCTAAGAAAGAGGTCTGGGTTGGGAAACGTGAAAGAGGCTCCTCACCTTCTAAACATCCATATGAGTCATGTCCAGAGGATTCCTGTTAACACCGTCTATGAGGGAAGCATGGAACTACTTGAACTTCAAATTAGCTTTAGCTTTTTTATTTAACTAGTTGTTCAGCCTTGAGCAAAGCACGTTACCTGGGCTTGTTTCTGTTTCTTTATCTGTTAGTAAAGAAAAGGCCATGACAATTTGATTTCCAAGAATCTTTGCAGCTCCAGAAGTCTTTGATTGCTTATTTTTGTATAGATATGGGACAAAATAACTATGAGAGAGGGTAGAATCCTGTGTTTCATTCAGTAAATTCTATGAAGCAGAAGACTAAAAAGTATGTGGACAGACCTATTTAGCGCGCCCACGTGACAACAAAAAAAATCTAAGTCATTAACATAGTTCTTCACATATTATCGAGGCTCATTCATTTGGTAGACATTTCGTTCTTTGAGATATTTGTATCATGTGACCATAAATAAGAAATTAGTAGCACTCTGTGAGCCGCAGCCTTTCGAGGGAGCGGTTGTGTGTTCACCATCTTAGGAAGATGTTCTCGTCCGTGGCACATCTGGCGCGGGCGAACCCCTTCAATGCGCCCCACCTGCAGCTGGTACACGATGGCCTCACGGGGCCCCCTGGGCAGCCCCGCCGTTCCCACAATCTGGCACCAGCCGCTGTGGAGGAGGACAGCTGCGAATGTGGCTCCATGGAGTTTTATGCGCTGTGTGGCTTTGGTGGGGTCTTAAGTTGTGGTCTGACACACACTGCTGTCATTCCTCTGGATTTAGTGAAATGCCGTATGCAGGTGGACCCCCAGAAGTACAAGGGCAAATTTAATGGATTCTCAGTTACACTTAAAGAGGATGGTGTTCGTGGTTTGGCTAAAGGATGGGCTCTGACTTTCACTGGCTACTCTATGCAGGGGCCCTGCAAGTTTGGCTTTTACGAAGTTTTCAAAGTCTTGTATAGCAACATGCTTGGGGAGGAGAATGCCTGTCTCTGGCGCACATCACTATATTTGGCTGCTTCTGCCAGTGCTGCGTTCTTTGCTGACATTGCCCTGGCTCCTATGGAAGCTGCTAAGGTTTGAATTCAAACCCAACCAGGTTATGCCAACACTTTGAGGGATGCAGCTCCCAAAATGTATAAGGAAGAAGGCTTGAAAGCATTCTACAAGGGAGTTGCCCCTCTCTGGATGAGACAGATACCATACACCATGATGAAATTTGCCTGCTTTGAGCGTACTGTGGAAGCATTGTACAAGTGTGTGGTTCCTAAGCCCCAAAGTGAATGTTCACAGGCAGAGCAACTGGTAACATTTGTGGCAGGTTACATAGCTGGAGTCTTCTGTGCAATTGTTTCTCACCCTGCTGATTCCGTGGTATCTGTGTTGAATAAGGCGAAAGGTAGCAGTGCTTCTCAAGTTCTTCAGAGACTTGGATTTAAAGGTGTATGGAAGGGACTCTTTGCCCGTATCATCATGATTGGCACTCTGACTGCACTACAGTGGTTCATCTACGACTCTGTGAAGGTCTACTTCAGGCTCCCTCGCCCTCCTCCACCTGAAATGCCAGAGTCTCTGAAGAAGCAGCTTGGGTTAACTCAGTAGAATGATCAAAGCAAATGTGGACTGAATCTGCTTGTTGATCAGTGTTGAGGAAAGTGCAAGAGGAACTTTTATATATTTGACAGTGTAGGAAATTGTCTATTCCTGGTATAATTACTATAGTCTCTTGCCTAAGGCGAGGGTTTTAAACCCATGGTTGAAATAAACCCAACTATTCATGAAAAAAAAAAAAATTAATGGCGGAGATAGGAATAAAGTGTAAGATATTTCCAAGTCCTTTGTCCTGTATGAATCTCTCATTTTATATATTATTCTATAAAATAAAATTATGCCATATTAAAAGAAAATGAACTCAGCATTGAAAAGGTAAAACTTTCCATGACTGAAATTTATCTCATTAGGATCTCAAATTTAATATTGCATTAATGTGGCTCATTACATTTAATGATTTCAATAAAAATAAAGACAGTAGTCCTCAAAATTTGCTTAGATCTTCTTCCTGTGGTCTTTAGAAAAAAACTTGCTTTTCTGTGTGGATCTCCTCCAGAATTTTTAATCTAAGCATGATTTCTTTGATAATCCAAATTATGAAAATTATTAGCACAGCTAGCCACTTGTTTCCTTCAGACAATGAACAGTGCACTAATTAACTATGCTGTGGCACATTCTGTCGATGATTAACCAACTGTGATGGAGTTATTTACACCTCTGGAAGCTATGCAGAATTTTACACATTTGAAGCTGGGGCTAAATCATCCCTGGCAATAGAATTTCAAACTTACACTTAAAAAGCTGCTGAAAAACTTTAAGTGTAAGTTTTATTATTGTTATAAAATTATATTTTTATGAGATTTGTGTTTTCATTTGTTAATGGATTATCATTTTAAAAAAGAGAAAGTTGTGTTCAGTGAGTAGAAAGAATTGAAAGTTATAAATTCTTTGTTTTCAGTGATTTGAAACATACTAATATTTAAGTAAAATGAGATCCTCCTATATTTAGGCATTTATATATTTGTGTTATTTACATAGCTGGGCTTCTGTTAGTAGAAAACACAGAAATGTTCATATTCAAAACAAATAAAAAATGATACTAAACTTTGTAATCTTAGTAGTTTGGGATTCAAGGTCATTTTGAAGATGTTAGATTTCAATAGCATTTTGTCTAGTAAAAAAAATTTTTTTGATTCCTTCACAAATATGCTATAAAACAGAGCTTGTATGTTAAATTTAAAAACCAGAGGATTGCCATGTGATCCACTACACCAAATCTGTTTTGCCATACTGATGATACTGAACTGTTACTTGCTTTTTGCAGAGATAATAAAGCAAAATACTAGATTCTGATTTATCTAGTGTTGTACTAAAGCAAAATCCATTATTTGTTGTTTTGTTTTTTGTGTCATTCCCTCAGAAGCAGCAGCAAGGAATGAAGAGTTCATGCTGACGATTTTATTAGCATGCTTACATGTAGATGATCCTTCCTGTGACAAGTCTGGAGGAAAACAGATGTAAACGCACCCCCCCATGTTTGATCCCCTCACCCATCAGTGCAGACCCTCCACAAAACCTGTCCTTCCCAACCAGCCTCATGCAACCACTGTTCTTCTGTAGCCCGAGCATATATTTTTGGTGTCTTTATTTAGACAAGCAATCATATCTTCTGCCTCGTGACATCCTTTCAATCTTCGTTAGATGAGTCTTTTTGCACTACTTTTCTCTGTTTGTCTCATCTTTAAAGTTTAGATCTCTGAGTTCTTTATAAATAGCATTGTCCTCCTCCTCAGAATTCTGAATAAATTGTGAATTCCTTCAGCCAACAATAAGCCCCCACGATGTCTCAGGCACTGTTCTAGGCAGGAGGACCCCCCAATAATGATAGGGATGTAACAGCTTACTCTCCTGGAGCTTACATTCTAACTGAATGAGATAAACAATAACATCAGTAAGTAAGTCACAGAGTTTGGTGGTGATTGCCATCGGAGGACAAAGTGGAGCTGTGTGAGAGGGATCAGACGTGCAGTAGACACAGCCAGTGTGGAGTCGAGCGACTAAGCTGCAGTGATCTTGGGAGGAGTCTGCCCAGCAGGATGCACAGCCTAGGGGAGGAGAAGAAACTACACGCACCCTGTCAGGTGAAAAATGGAGAAGCTGTGCCGGATGTGAGCAGATTATTGGTCCCAAATTTACCAATCAGGGAAATTACTTCCCCCACCCCTAAGGATGAGTGGGTAAGGGGAGGAGGAAGGCAAGAAAGGGTCAGGGAAGGGACACTTCCTATCATGTGGAAGAAATACAAGAGTGGGGACATTCTCCTCCCTGCACTATTTTTTCTGTTTTTATTTTTTAAATTTTTAAAATTTTTTAAAATTTTTAATTAACATAAAATGTATTATTAGTTTCAGGTCTATGATAGTCTTATATAATACCCAGTGCTTATTATATCACATACCCTCCCCAAAGTCCATCACCCAGTTACCCCATCCCTCTACCTCCCCTCCCCTCCAGCAAACCTCAGTTTATTTCCTAAGATTAAGCATCTCTTGTGGTTTGTCTCCCTCTCTGGTTTCATCTTGTTTCATTTTTTCCTCTCTTCCCATATGATCCTCTGCCTTGTTTCTTAAGTTCCACATTTCAGTGAGATCATATGTTAATTGTCTTTCTCTGACTGACTTATTTCGCTTAGCATAATACCCTCTAGTTCCATCCATGCCTTTGCAAATGGCAAGATTTCATTTTTTGATGGCTGCATAATATTCCATCGTATATATACACCACGTCTTCTTTATCCGTTCATCTGTCGATGGACATCTGGGCTCTTTCCATAGTTTGGCTCTTTTGGACATTTGGCTGCTATAAATATTGGGGTGCAGGTGTCCCCTCGGGTCACTACATTTGTATCTTTGGGGTAAATACCCAGTAGTGCAATTGCTGGGTCGTAGGGTAGCTCTATTTTCAACTTTTTGAGGAACCTCCATACTGTTTTCCAGCGTAGCTGCACCAGCTTGCATTCCCACCAATAGTGTAGGAGGGTTCCCCTTTCTCTGCATCCTCACCAATGTCTGTCATTTCCTGACTTGTTAATTTTAGCCATAAAATTGACCAGTGTGAGGTGGTATCTCATTGTAGTTTTGATTTGTATTTCCCTGATGCCGAGTGATGTTGAGCACTTTTTCATGTGTCTGTTGGCCATTTGGATGTCTTCTTTGCAGAAATGTTGCCCATCAGGTTTAAACACCAGCCTATGATTAATCAGAGGTGTGGCCCCTGCCCTGGGGAGGGGCTCAGCCTATGTAGACCGTTCACACCCTGAGCCTTATAGTGCACTTAAACAACCTGGATTTGGAGGTTGCTCACAATGCTAAAAATCTATGGAGGCTCTGATAGCCCCACACAGATTTACAAAAGCCTGAGTGTCCCCACTAGGTCTACTGTTGCACCATTATACACTAGTATGGATTGTTAAATATGAAAATACTTCCAAACCTCTCTCACTAGCCACTACCCCAAGCTCTCCTCTCCCCCACCCCAGTTATCCCTGCATTGCCCTGATCCTTCCTCAGATCCCCTGGATACTCCTCCATCCAGCATCTAAGGGACAAGAGCCCTGCACAGCAGGGTGCCCAGGACATAGCCATGCTGGACATCTGAGCCCTTGTTGTGCAGATTGTTAAATGTAAATGTGGCCTCTGGGCCCCCCACAGGATCCTACCAAGGCCCAAGAAAGTGCCCAAGATTCCATAGAAAGGTCACTATTTAGGAACAATGTTGCTGTAAACTACCCATTTAATCCTTCCCAATTTCACCAATAGAATCAGTCACTCCATCACCTCTGGGGCAGAGTGATTAAGGAGGAGGGCCAGGCTATCACACTAGCTGAGCTCCTGTCACATGGAAGGAAATGTCAGGCGTAGCAGAAAAGAGTTCCACCCTAACATCTACAAGTGGATGTCAGCTTCATGAGGACAAGAAGCAAAGCTTATACTTCCTGGTATATACATGCTTAATATTTGTTATCCCAATTAACATATTGTGCCCCTTTTATCTTAATCTTAAGATCCAAAGGAATTTAATCAATATGTTTTTCCCATAGTCAATGTAGTTTTATGAATGCCGTTGTTGTTATAACATTTCAAGTTCATTCAGGTGGAACTGTGCATCTGCAAAGCTAGAAAAAGCCAAGTCTTGCTTTTTAGTGCTCAATAAGAGCCAATGACATCTTGAATTAGATTTGGGAGTGACCTGTACTGCCAAGATTAACACATAATGAGGAGCACAGAGAAAAGCTGGCAAGAAAGTCAGAAATTCAGAATTGAAATTGACCAATAATGTATCCATAAATGTATGTATTATTTTAGATAAGGAATCTGAATGAGCTTCAACCCAGGTGTTGCACACCAGGGCTGTCAGGATGCTTAGCTCTAGGATGTGCATTCTCGTTGTATATTTTACTGGCTCTGTGCGGCGGACCCCGACGTTCGTCTTCTCTGAAAGCTGTGTGGTGTTGTGCACTGTTTACAACCTTACAATGTGCTAACTTTATAGGAAAAAAGGGCTGAAATGGCTTATCAACCTGCAGTTACGTAACTATTCATCCATTTTCCTGACAAAAGCGTAAGCAGCTGAACGCAGACACATTCTCTTGTTTACCTTTGCACACTTTTGAATACACAGCGCAATGCCATGTATACAGCAGGTGCTCCATAAATGTTAATTTCATGAACCAAAGCTTTTAAGGTCTGTTTAAATCTCTACACTTACACTTCCAACACAGTCGCCGATAGGTATGCATGGCTAATAGGCACAAAGGCACATAGGGCAAGCATGGCTGAGCATGGCCCACGCCAGACTCTGCAGACCTTATATGAAAGAAGGGATGCAAAACATCGCTTCAGCTCCTATACAGACAGTGCGTGGAAATGGTAGCATTTTGTACATGTTGAGCAAAGTGAAATACATTAATAATGTTAATTTTACTTGTTTCTTTTTTACTTTTTAATTTGATGAGAAAATGTTAAGTTATGCATGCGGTTTGCTTTCATGACTCACATTAGACTGTTTTGGACAATGATGCTGTGGACAAAAATGTGCCCAGTGGTGAGTTAAAGTTACCTCCTGTGGTCGCCATAACGTGCGCATAAGCCCTAGGACAATGGAGTGCACAAGTTTTGCGGTCATTGGAACCGGCATAACATTTTCACTGTGGCGTATAAAGAACATTTGCACGGCTGTGACAGTGATGAAGGACTGCAGTGTGGTTCTCACATGGACTCCCACTGACCTTAGGGTAAATCACCTTCTGTTAGTATGCATGATTTCTCCCATTTCTGAAGCTATATTTAAACAAGTACGCTTTGAAGGCCCTTCTAAGAAGGAGCTGATGTCAGGCTGTGGAGGAACTCAGATTTTCAGGAGCCAACTGTGCAAACCTGAATGTTAGACTCTGGGAGAAGTACGTAAGTATACACAAAGATGTATTTGGGGCTGCACTCGTGTCAAAAATCCACCAGATTTCAAAGAGTGGTTCACACTCTTTGAAAATATATTTAAATAGGGGCGCCTGGGTGGCTCAGTCGGCTAAGCGTCTGCCTTCGGCTCAGGTCATGATCCCAGGATCCTGGGATCGAGCCCTGCATCGGGCTCCCCGCTCGGTGGGAAGCCTGCTTCTCCCTCTCCCTCTGCCTGCCACTCTGCCTACTTGTGCTGTCTCTCTCTCTCTCTGTCAAATAAATAAGTAAAATCTTAAAAAAAAAAAAAAAAGAAAATATATTTAAATCAAGATGATGTATATTAAGTGTTCATATTTAAATAATTACATATAAAAATGAAAAATACTCTTTAGGATAAAAACAGTTTTTACCTTATGAAATTAACTAATTAGAAAATTGCTTTAAAATTAACTTTTTTTTAAAATTTGTTCAAATCTTGACTTTGGATCAAAACCAAAATAATAATAGCAGCATACCCTATGAAAAGTTGTTAAGTGAAGTGATAATACTACATGGGTAATTTTTCCACCTTTTGTCACAGTCTCTGTTAAATTTTGTAATATACACCATACAGGAGCATCTTCCTTATAATTTTATGATATTTTGAAAAAAAACTCAAACAATTTTCAATTAGCATTTCTTTAAAAAACTATTTCCGGTTATCACAACAGTCTATCCAGTTGAAAATATTTTTAAACTTTAGATAATATATACCAATAAAGCCCTTATGTTTTTTAGGTAAATTATTTAGTTATCTTTTACGTTGCAAGAAATGCAATGCAGTATCAGCTTTTGTGAACTTCTAAACTGATAAAATCCCTCAACCGCTGCACATCATAAAATAAGCCAGTAATTTCTGGACAGAATCCTAATTATTAAGAATTATGATGCCACATTTCTAGACATGTACATTACACATAAAAAGTGAAATCGTCTTCTAATATAGAAAATCTATACTGTACTATTTTAAAAATGTTATCTTCAATGTATTTGAATGATTAGCAGTTACATTATGATTGTTATTTAAGTCATTGCAACTTTGAAACAATGTTTTTAAAATGGTATATATTTTATAAAGAAATAGAGGAAAATGGCAAAGAGAAACAAAAAGATAGATTTTTGCATTTACTCAGATATATACCATTTCCAGTGTTCATCATGCTTTTCCAAAGTTCCAAGTTTTCCATTTGATGTCTTCTCAATCATCTTGAAGAATTTCCTCTGCCTTTATTATTTCTTGTGGTATAGATCTGCTGCTTCTAGTCTTCTTTTATTTGAAAATGTCTTTATTTCACCTTTATTTTTTTCATTTTTTTTCCAGTTTTACTGAGAAATAATTGACATGCATCACTGTGTAAGCTTATTTTTTTAATTTTTATTGATTTTTTTGGAATCGAGTTTTTATTTAAATTCTAGTTAGCTAACATATAGTGTAATACTGGTTTTAGGAGTAGAATTCAGTGATTCATCACTTACATACAACACCCAGCGCTCATTACAGGTGCCCTCCTTAATACCCATCCCCCCATCTAGCCCATCTCCCGCCCACATCCCCTCCATCAACCTTCTGTTCTCTATCATTAAGAGTCTCTTATGGTCTGCCTCCCTCTCTTTCTTTTTTTTCCCCAATGTCAATCTCTTTTGTTTCTTAAATTCCACATATGAGTGAAAATATATGGTATTTTTATCTTTCTCTAACTTATTTTGCTTAGCATAATATTGTCTAGCTCCATCCACTTTGTTGAAAATGGCAAGATTTCATTCTTTTTGATGGCTGAGTAATATTCCATTGTATATAATATATACCACATCTTCTTTATACCACATCAGTCAATGGACATTTGGGCTCTTTCCATAATTTGGATATTGTTGATAACGCTGCTTTAAACATCAGGGTGCGTGTACCCCTTCTAATCGGTATTTTTGTATCCTTTGGGTAAATACCTTGTAGTGCAATTGCTGGGTCATAGGGTAGTTCTATTTTTACCTTTTTGAGGAATCTCCAGACTGTTTTCCAGAGTGGCTGCCCCAGTTTGCACTCCCACCAACAGTGTAAGAAGGTTCCCCTTTCCCCGCATCCTCACCAACATCTGTTGTTTCCTGGGTTGTTAATTTCAGCCATCTGACAAGTATGAGGATCATATCTCATTGTAGTTTTGATTTGTATTTCCCTGATCCCAAGTGATGTTGAGCATTTTTTCATGTATCTGTTGGCCATTTGTATGTCATCTGTTCCTGTCTTCTGTCCATTTCTTAACTGGATTATTTATTTTTGGGGTGTTAATTTTGATAAGTTCTTTATAGATTCTGGATACTAGCCCTTTATCAGATATGTCATTTGCAAATATCTTCTCCCATTCTGAAGGTCGCCTTTTAGTTTTGTTGATTGTTTCCTTTACTATGCAGAAGCATTTTATCTCCCAGTAGTTCATTTTTGCTTTTGCTTCCCTTATCTCTGGAGACAGATAAAGTAAGAAGTTGCTGTGGCTGAGGTCCAAGGGGTTGCTGCCTGTGTTTCTCCTCTAGGATTTTGATGATTTTCCTGTCTTAAATTTAGGTATTACATCTATTTTAAATTTATTTTTGTGTGTGGTGTAAGAAAGTGGTCTAGTTTCATTCTTCTGCATATTGCTGTCCACTTTTCCTAACACCATTTGTTGAAGAGAGTTTTTTCCACTGAACATTCTTTGCTGCTTTGTCAGAGATTAGTTGACCATATAATTGTGGGTCCATTTCTGAGTTCTCTATTCTATTCCATTGATCTATATGTCTGTTTTTATGCCAGTACCATACTGTCTTGATAATTACAGCTTTATAATGTAGCTTGAAGTCTGAGATTGTGATGCCTCCTACTTTGCTTTTCTTTTTCTTTTTTTTCTTTTTTTTTTTTATTTGAGAGAGAGAGAATGAGACAGAGAGCACATGAGAGGGGGGAGGGTCTGAGGGAGAAGCAGACTCCCCGCCGAGCAGGGAGCCCGATGCGGGACTTGATCCAGGGACTCCAGGATCATGACCTGAGCCGAAGGCAGTCACTTAACCAACTGAGCCACCCAGGCGCCCTGCTTTTCTTTTTCAACATTACTTTGGCTATTTGGGGTGGAACATACAAATTTTAGGATTGTTTGTTCTAGCTCTGTGAAAAATGCTGATGGTTTTTTGATAGGGATTACATTGAATGTGTAGATTACTTTGGATAGTATAGACATTTTAACAATACTTGTACTTCCAATCCGTAAGTATGGAATGTTTTTCCATTTCTTTTTTTTTTTTTTTTTAAGATTTTATTTATTTATTTGACAGAGAGAGACACAGCGAGAGAGGGAACACAAGCAGGGGGAGTGGGAGAGGGAGAAGCAGGCTCCCCACTGAGCAGGGAGCCCGATGCAGGACTCGATCCCAGGACCCTGGGATCATGACCTGAGCCGAAGGCAGCCGCTTAACCGACTGAGCCACCCAGGCGCCCATGTTTTTCCATTTCTTTGTGTTATCTTCAATTTCTTTCATAAGTTTCTATAGTTTTCAGCATACAGATCTTTTACCTCTTTGGTTAGGTTTATTCCTAGGTATCTTATAGGTTTGGTGCAATTGCAAATGGGATCGACTCCTTGATTTCTCTTTCTGCTGCTTCATTATTGGTGTATAGAAATGCAACAGATTTCATTATGTTGATTTTATATCCTGCCACTTTGCTGAATTCCTATATCAGTTCTAGCAATTTTTTGGTGGAGTCTTTTGGGTTTTCTACATAGAGTATCATGTCATCTGTGAAGAGTGAAAGTTTGACTTCTTTCTTGCTGATTTGGATGCCTTTTATTTCTTTTTGTTGTCTGATTGCTGAGGCTAGGACTTCTAGTACTATGATGAACAACAGTGGTAAGAGTGGACATCTCTGTCATGTTCCTGACCTTAGGGGAAAATCTCTCAGTTTTTCCCCATTGAGGATGTTATTAGCTGTAGGTCTTTCATATGTGGCCTATTTATGATGAGGTATTTTCCTTCTATCCCTACTTTGTTGAGGGTTTTTATCAAGAGTGGATTCTGTATTTTTCAAACACTTTTTCTACATCTGTGGGGAGTATCATATGGTTCTTATCCTTTCTTTTATTAATGTGGTGTATCACGTTGATTGATTTGCAGATATTGAACCACCCCTGCAGCCCAGGTATAAATCCCACTTGATCATGGTGAGTAATCCTTTTAATTCAATTAGCTAGTATCTTGTTGAGAATTTTTGCATCCATGTTCATCAGGGGTATTGATCTGTAATTCTACTTTTTAGTGGGGTTTGTGTCTGTTTTTGGAGTCCAGGTAATGCTGGCCTTGTAGAATGAGTTTGGAAGTTTTCCTTCCTTTTCTATTTTTTGGAACAACTTCAGAAAAATAGGTATTAATTATTCTTTAAATGTTTGGTAGAATTTTTAGAAGCCATCTGGCCCTGGACTCTTGTTTGTTGGGAGATTTTTGATTACCACTTCAATTTCTTTGCTGGTTATAGGTCTGTTCAAATTTTCTATTTCTTCCTGCTTCAGTTTTGGTATTTTATATGTTTCAAGGAATGTATCCATTTCTTCCAGATTGTATAATTTGTTGGCATACAATTGCTCATAATATTCTCTTATAATTGTTTGAATTTCTTCGGTGTTGGTTGTGATCTCCCCTCTTTCATTTGTGATTTTATTTGTTTGGATCCTTTCTCTTTTCTGGCTAGGGGTGTATCAGTTTTTAATTCTTTCTTGTTTCATTGTTCTGTTCTGCTGTTTTTTTTTTTTTATTTCTATATCATTTATTTCTCCTCTAATCTTAATTATTTCCCTTCTTCTGCTGGTCTTAGGCTTTATTTGATGTTCTTTTTCCAGTTCCTTTAGGTGAAACATTAGGTTGTGTATTTGAGACTTTTCTTGCTTCTTGAAGAAAGCCTGTCTTGCTATATACTTCCCTCTTATGACCACCTTTGCTGTGTCCCAGAGGTTTTGGACTGTCCTGTTTTCCTTTTCATTTGCTTCCATGTATTTTTTTTTTATTTCTTCTTTAATTTCCTGGTTAACCCATTCATTCTTTAGTAGGATGTTCTTTCTTTAACTTCCATGTATTTATGGTCTTTCCAAATTTTTTCTTATGGTTGACTTCAAGTTTCTTAGTGTTGTGGTCTGAAAATATGCATGGTATGATCTTTTGTATTGGTTGAGGCCTGATTTACGACCCAGTATGTGATCTATTCTGGAGAATGTTCCATATGTACTCTAAAAGACTATGTATTCTGCTACTTTGGGATGAAATGCACTGAATATATCTGTTAAGTCCATCTGGTCCAGTGTGTTATTCAAAGCCATTGTTTCCTTGTTGTTTTTCTGCTTAGATGATCAGTCCATTGCTGTGAATGGGATATTCAAGTCTCTACGATTATTGTATTACCAGTGAGTTTCTTTAAGTTTTTTATTAATTGATTTATATATTTGGCTGCTCCCAAGAGTTGGGGGCATAAATATTTACAATTGGTAGATCTTCTTGTTTTTTTATTATGATATAGTGCCCTTCTTCATCTCTTATTACTGTCTTTGGTTTAAAATCTAGTTTGTCTGATATAGGTATGCCTACTCCAGGTTTCTTTTGATGTCTATTAGCATGGTAGATGGTTCTCCACCCCCTCACTATCAGTCTGGAGCTGTCTTTGGGTCTAAAATGAGTCTCATATAAGCAGCATATAGATGGGTCTTGGTTTTTTCTCCATCCTGGTACCCTGTGTCTTTTGATTAGAGCATTGAGTCCATTTATTTTCTTGTTCATTGGGAGATTTTTGATTACCGCTTCTTTCTTTGCTGGTTATAGGTCTGTTCAAATTTTCTATTTCTTCCTGCTTCAGTTTTGGTAGTTTATATGTTTCAAGGAATAACTATTGATATATATGAATGTAGTGCCATTGTATTATCTGTAAAGTCGCTGTTCCTATAGATTGTCTCTGTTCTTTTCTAGTCTTTGTTGCTGTTGGTCTCTCTTTCCCACTCAAAGGGTCCCCTTTAATATTTCCTGCAGAACTGGTTTAATGTTCATGAATCCCTTTAGTTTTTGCTTGTCTTTATCTCTCCTCCTATTCTGAATGACAACCTTGCTATATAGTATTCTTGGCTGCATATTTTTCACAATCACCATGTTGAATATATCATGCCACTATCTTCTGGCCTGCCAAGTCTCTGTGGACAGGTTGCTGCTAACCTTATGTGTCTACCCTTGTAGCTTAAGGATCTTTTGTCCCTAGCTGCTTTCAGAATTCTCTTTATCTTTGTATTTTGCCGGTTTTACTGTGAAATGTCTTGGTGTTGATCTGTGTTTGTTGTTTTTTTTTTTAAACATTTTATTTATTTATTTGAGAGAGGGACAGAGAAAGTGAGAGAGAGCACAAGTGGGGTGAGGGGCAGAGGGAGAAGCAGACTGCCCGCTGAGCAGGGAGCCCGATGAGGGGCTCGATCCCAGGACCCTGGGATCATGACCTGAGCCGAAGGCAGATGCTTAACGACTGAGCCACCCAGGCGCCCCTGTGTTTGTTGATTTTGAAGGGAGTTCTCTGTGTCGCTTGTATTTGAATGCCTGTTTCTTTCCTCAGATAAGGAGTTCTCAGCTATAAGTTGTTCAAATAAACCTTCTGCCCTTTTCTCCCACTCTTCTTCTGGGACTCCTATGATATGGATATTACTGTGCTTTGTGGAATTGCTGAGTTCCCTAAGTCTATATTCATGATCTAATAATTTTCTTTCCCTCTTCTTTTCAGCTTAATTATTTTCCATAATTTTATCTTTTATATCACCTATTCGATCCTCTTCTTTCTCCATTCTCATTGTGATTACATCCAGTTGGTTTTGCATCTCAGTTATAGCATTTTTTATTGTGGCCTGACTAGTCTTTTATCTCTGAACCCAGAGTTTCTCTGGTGTCTTCTATGCTTCTTTAAAGCCCAGCTAGTATTCTTATGACTGTGGTTCTAAATTCTTGTTCAGATATATTGCTTGTATTTGTTTTGAGGAAATACCTGGCTGTGATTTCTTCTTGATCTTTCTTTTGGAGAGAATTCCTCCATCTTGTCATTATGTCTAAGTTTCTCTCTTTTGGGTGTT
The DNA here is from genome assembly GCF_011800145.1 of Mirounga leonina. Taxonomy (NCBI): domain Eukaryota; kingdom Metazoa; phylum Chordata; class Mammalia; order Carnivora; family Phocidae; genus Mirounga; species Mirounga leonina. The sequence continues at coordinate 5,843,200 of NW_023270816.1, forward strand.
ATGAAAGCTTATGTTTCCTGCTCCTGAGAGTAATACTATATTAAGAAGGGGCCCTAACTGTCCAGGGCCTGGCGCTTCAGTAAGTGTTTCTGGTGTATGTTGTGTGCACTCTGCTGTTGTGTTTTGGCTCCTCTTTCCCACAGGTCAATCCTCTGCAGAATTCCTCCTTGCTTGCTATGGGGAGCGTTTGGACCTTTAACTAGATGTGCTTTGATTTGTTTATTAAGATAAACCTGATTTTTTAAAAAAGCAGTCTGATCCACGAAAAGACAAATGGAAAAGGAAACAAACCAACCAACCAATAAACAAAAAACTATAAGCCTGATTCCAAAGAAAAAAATCATTAAATTAAATTAAATTAAATTAAATTAAAAATTTTAAAAATTCTAAAAAAGAAAGCCTGATCCTATTTCCACCAGAACTGAAGCTGACACTTAGGAGGACTCTATGATCAGTAGACTTGCTCCATGCAAGGGGCCTGTGTTGGTCCCCTGGGGGAGAGGCCTGCTGTGCTGGCTCATAGTCAGACCTGCCCTAGTAAAGCTACCCCTGCCAGGCGTAGGGGGTGGGGTCTGGTAACCAACTCCAGCCCCTACTGAAGACACTATATTTCTTTCTGAAGTCCAACTGTGCTGGTGGGCGGGTGAGGGTGGTGAAGAATGCATCATCCTGCCCTCTCATCTCTGGGGAGGAGACTCTCAGTGGCCACTATTCAGGAGGCCCTCACAGAAAAGTGAAAATCTCCCCTTCTGTGTCCCAGGCTTTTGTCAGATCCCTGCTCTCAAGCAGTCTGTGCCCGGCCATGGGCATGCCTGGTGCCACAGTTCTCCTGTGTTTCATCTCTGACGACAGTTGGGATTCAAAACCCCAAATCTTAAGGACCCACAAGGCACAGACCTGCTTCCCTCCCCTGGAGGAGAGCCTCACAGCACTGTGCCTGGCACCGTTCTGTCCCAGAAAAGCAGTTGCAGGGTTGCACACAGCAAAAAGCTGCGATGAGGTTATCTGCCCTCTGTCTGTGCCTCTGTCTCCTGCTGTTCAAGAGCCGCTCAATGATGCCCAGTGGACCTTTTGTCCTTGGAGAGGCAATATACCCTCTTCCAAACGTACTCCAGAACGGGAGCATTCTCTCCTTATGTGACCTAGGGGATCCCCACACCATGGTGTCTTGCATGAACCCCACATGCTGCTCTCTTTCCTGCTCTCTCATTCTCTCCCTGACTTCTCTCTGCAAAAAGGTCTCCCTCCCCTTCATGGCACCTCAGCTTTTCTCTCCCCCAATTCTCATCTCCGAACCTTGCATCTGCCACATTCTCTCCCTCCAATTGTGCAGATTGTTTTCTTAATCCTTAGATCAATTTCCTAGTTGTTCAAAATGATTTGATGTTGATCTAGCTGTGTTCAAGGGAGGAGGCAAGCTCAGAGTCCTCCTATTATTCCAACATCTTAGCTCCTCCCTAGGATTTCTTTATATAAAATTGTGTCATTTGCAAATAGAGACCATTTTCCTTCTTCCTTTTCAATTCTGATACCTTTTATTTTTCTTCTTGCCTGATTGCTTTAACTTGGACTTCCAATATCATGTTGAATAGGAGTGGTGAGACTGGGCAGCTTTGTCTTGTTCCTAAACTCAGAAGGAAACTTTCATCCTTTCACCACTGAGCATGATGTGAGCTGTAGACATGTCATATATGATCTTATTATGTTGAGATATGTTCCTTTTATGCCTAATTTGTTGAGTTTTTATCATGAATGGGTGTTGAATTTTGTGGAATGTTTCTTTTTTTTTTGCATTATTGAGATAATCATATGTTTCTTTTCTTTCATTCTATTAATATAATTCATCACATTGATTTATGTTGAATCATCCTTGCATCCCAGGGATAAATCCCATTTGATCATGGCAAATGATCCCCTAAATGTGCTGTTTAATTCAGTTTGCTACTACTTACTGAGTTTTTTTGCATCTGTAGTCATTAGGGATATTGCCCTATAGTTTTCTTTTCTAGTAGTATTCTTTTCTGGTTTTGGTGTTAGGATAATCCTGGTTTCACAAAATGAGTTTGGGAGTGTTTCCTCCTCTTCAATTTTTTGGAAGATTTTGAGAAGGATTGGTGTTAATTACTCTTCAAATGTTTGGTAAAATTCACCACTGAAGCCATCTGGTCCTGGGCTTTTCTTTATTGAAAAAGTTTTGATTACTGATTAAATCTTCTTACTAGTAACTGGTCTATTCAGATTTTCTATTTCTTCTTGATTCAGTCTTAGTAAGTTGTATGTTTCTAAAAATTTTTCCATTTCTTCTAGTTTGTTGAGTTTGTTGGCACATAGTTGTTCACAGTAGCCTCTTAGGATACTTTGAATTTTTGTGGTATCAGTTGCAATGTCTCCTTTTTCTGTTATAATTTGGTTAATTTGAGTCCTTTCTCTTTTTTCCTTGGTTAGTCTAGATAAATGTTTGCAAATTTTGTTTCTTTTGAAAAGAACCAGCTCTTAGTTTGGTTAATCTTTTCTATTGTGTTTCTGTTCTCTATTTATTTATTTCTGCTCTGATCTTTATTATTTCCTTTCTTCTGCTTACTTTGGGCTCAGTTTGTTCTTTTTATAGTTTCCTAAAGTGTAGAGTTAAGCTCTTTACTTGAGACCTTTCTTGCTTCTTAATGTAGGCATTTATTACTATGAACTTCCCACTTAAAACTGCTCTTGCTGCATCCTATAAGTTCTGGCATGTTGTGTTTCCATTTTCATTTGTCTCAGGAAACTTTTTAATTTACCCTTGAGTTTCTTCTTTGATCCATTGGCTGTTCGGGAGATTGTTATTTAATTTCCACATTTGATTTCAGTCTTTTTGAATTTGTTAAGTCTTGTTTTGTGGCCTAATATATGGTCTATACTAGAAAATATTCCATGTGCCCTTGGGAAGAATATGTATTCTGTTGTTGGACAGAATGTTCTGTGTATGTCTCTAATGGCCATTTGGTATATAGTATTGCTAAAATCCACTGTTTCCTTGTTGATTCTCTGTCTGCATGGTTTATCCATTGTTGAGAGGTTGTGATTATTATTGTCTTACTGTTTATTTCTCCTTTTAGCTCTGTTTATTTTTGCTGTATATATTCAGGTGCTCTGATATTCAGTGCATAAATATTTACAATTGCTATATCATCTTGAGATATTGACCCCTTTATCATTTTTTTAAAAGATTTTATTTATTTATTTGAAAGAAAGAGAGAGCGATTGCAAGTAGGCAGACAGGCAGGCAGAGGGAGAGGGAGAAGCAGGCTCCCTCCTGAGCATGGAGCTGGATGTGGGGATTGATCCCAGGATGCTGGGATCATGACCTGAGCCGAAGGCAGATGCTTAACCAACTGAGCCACCCAGGTGCCCCAACCCCTTTATCATTAAATAATGACCTTCTTTGTCTCTTTTTAGCATTTTTATTTTAAAGTCTATTTTGTCTGATATAAGTATAGTTCCTCCTGCCCTTTTTTGTTGTTGTTGTTGTTACAATCTGCTTAAAATGCCTTTTCCCGTCAATTCACTCTCATTCTATTTGTATCTTTAAGGCTAAAGTGAGTCTTGTGTGGCAGCATATTGTTGGTTGTTGTTATTGTTATTTTTAATCCACTCAGCCATTCTATGTCTTTTGATAGGAGAATTTAATCCATTTACATTTAATTATTGCTAGATAATCACTTACTATTGGCATTTTGTTCATTGTTTTCTGGCTGTTTTGTAGATCCATTGTTCCTTGGTTTCTCTCTCTCTCTCTCTCTCTCTCATCTTTTGGTATCAGTATGTTTTGACTTCTTTATGATATTCTTTTGTGTAACTTGTAACCGCATATTGAATTCCATTCTCTAGAATTCACATGCTTTGCACTTTACTTCTTCTCCCTCTCACATTTTAGATTATTGCTGTTATAATCTGTTTCTTTATATTGTGTAACTAACTCAGATTACTGTATTTATAGTTATTTTTTGCTGTAATCATTTTTTTAAACTTTTAAACTAGAGTTGTGAGTTATGACCACTGTTACCATATTGCAGAATCTAACTATGACTACATATTTATTATTACCAGTGAGACTTATGCTACCTTTATGTATTTTTATAGATGTTAATTAGTATTCTTTTGCTTCTACCCAAAGAATTCCCTTTAGCATTTCTTGTAAGGCTGGTCTGATGGTAATGAACTACCTCAGCTTTTGTTTGTTCAGGAAAGATTTTATCCCTTCTTCATTTCTTTTTTTTTTTTTTTTAAGATTTTATTTATTTATTTGACAGAGAGAGAGAGAGCACAAGTAGGCAGAGCAGCAGGCAGAGGGAGAGGGAGAAGCAGGCTTCCCGCTGAGCAGGGAGCCCGATGTGGGGCTCGATCCCAGGACCCTGGAATCATGACCCGAGCTGAAGGCAGATGCTTAGCCTACTGAGCCACCCAGGTGCCCCTTCATTTCTGAAGGACAGCCTCACCAGATATAGAATTCTTGGTTGATAGATTTCGTCTCAACATTTTGAATATGTCATCCTATTCTCTCCTGGCCTGAAAATTTTCTATTGAGAAATCTACCAGTATTCTTATGGGATTTCCTTTGTATGTAACTTCTTTCTTTCCTCTTGCTGCTTTTAAAATTCTTTCTTTGTCTTTGACTTTTTACAATTTAATTACAATGTATCTCAGTGTAGCCCTATTCAGGATTCAACCTATTTGGAGTCCTTTGTGCCTCATGGATCTGGATGTCCATTATTTACCTAGGTTCAAGAAGTTTTAAAATATATTTGCTGTCCCTTTTTCTTTCTCTTCTCCTTCCAGAATTTCCACAATGCAAATAATGTTTATTTCATTGTGTCCTAGAATACCCATAGGTTTTCTTCACTGTTTTTTTTTTTTTTTCTTTTTGCTCCTCTGATTGGGTATTTTCCAATATCCTATCCTCCATGTTGCTGATTCTTCTGCATGGTTGAGTCCTCTTTTGAAAGCTTCTATGAATTTTTCAGTTCAGTTATTATATTTTTCAACTCTAGGGATTTCTGTTTATTTGTTTTTTGATGGTTGCTGTTTCTTTGTTTAACTTTTTATTTTGTCCATACATTGTTTTTTTGGTTTCATTTAGTTGTCTGTGCTTTTTTGTAGTGCACTAAACTTCCTTAAGAGGATCATTCTGAGTTCTTTGATAGTTCATGGATCTCTATATCTTTAGGGTCACTTATTGGAGCTTTATTAGTTTCCCTTGATGGTGTCATATGTACCTGATTTTTCGTGATCCTTGATTCCTTACACTGGTGTCTGCACATTTAAGTGATGGGGCTTCTCTTCCATACTTTACAGGTTTGCTTTGGCAGAGACAAGTTTTTCACCCATCAGTTAGAGCTTCTGGACATATCAGCTGGTAATGTCTTTGGGCAGATGGGGCCTGCTATTATGGCCTATTTTTGGGTGAGGCAACTATTTGAGCTCTGAGAACAGGTGTGAGGATGTGCCAGTGTCTGAGAACAGCTGGATAGGACTGCTAGTCTAGTTTCCTACCCAAGTGAGGCTGTAGGATGGGCTCTGTGATTGCCTGAATTTTCTGGTCAGGTTTATTAGATGATCAAGGTTGATTACTATATTCAGTAGTAGATAAGGTTATGAATTAGCTTCCCTGGCCTGGCAGGGCAGCAAGCCAGATCCCAGTGCCTATACAGCTTTTTCTGTGGGAGTCTAAATTAGGCTTTAGTGTGCACTGAATTTCCTGGTCAGGTGAGGTCACCAGTTTTGTTCTGCAGACAGGAAAAGCCATGGAGTTGATTCTGTTCAAGTGCCACTGTGCTTGAATGACCTATGCAGTTTCCCTTGAGCTCTGGTTAGGTTGCCTGGTCAGATAGGCTGAAGGCTATATTCAGTGAGGAGTGAAGCTATTAATTAGATTCCCTACCTAGGCACAGCAGGAGAAGTAGCTCTAAAAGTGGTAAAGCTCTTGGTTACCTTAAGCCAAACTGCATCCCAAGTTCCTTGGCAGGACAAGGACATTGGCTTTGCCCTACAGATGATTGGCTCTGTCTGCCCTTCTCTCAGCTCTAGTACTGCTGGTCTACACAGTTTTCAGAAGTTGTCACCAGCCCTTCTGGTCAGATGGGGCTGGAAGACACTTTCTACGGTTGGTGGAGGTATGTCTCAACCCCCTTGCCTGGGTAGGAAGGGAAGGGATCTCTCCAGGCTACTCTTAATTTCTCAAACAATTTCTCCAGTTAGGAGGTGCCAGGAGCTATCCCCCATCTTATTTCTGAATTAATCTCCCTGCCTGTGCATAGGGCAGGAAGACTCCACACCCATTACAGATTTTGCTCTGGGAGTGACCTGTTTTGCTTGTCCCCCTTTTGGTTCCAGTGCCACATAGCTTCCAGTTGTTGATCCCAGCCCATCTGCTCAGATGGGGCTAACCGGCACTCTGTACAGTGGGTGGGCTGTACTCAATACCTTGGCTAGGCATGGGCAAACTGGGCTCTAAGGCTTGTAGAACTCCTCATTTGAGGATCTGAATCAGGCCAATCTGCACTCTGCCAAGTTCCCTGATCAGAGTGCACCCCTGACTTGGTTCTGCAGATGAGCAATACCTCCAGGTGGGATTACTACTTGGGCACTGCAGATATGAACTCAGTTTGTCAAATTCTGTGTACTGGCTATTGCAAGTCCCTAACTCCTTTTCTGTCACAATCCAAATTCTCAGTGGCCAGGCACTACAGATTTTCCTACAGTCTTCATGGTGTAAGATCATAGTAGAAGCTCCAAAAAAGTGACCCACAATACTGTGAAGGGGGAGCTGGATATTCCCCCTGGGTTTTCTTTTTCTGTTGGAGGAACCAGAGGCTCAAGGGAGACCTCTCCACATGGTGCTACACTGGCCTGGGAGAGGGGTAATGCTGTCAATATGTAGCTGCTTCTCTCACCCTTCCAATGCACTCTGTCCTAGTCTCTGAGGTGTAGGGGGCTACTTCAGCCTCACCATTTTGTCCTAGGATTCTCTCAGTTGTGTCTTGCTCTTGAATAGATGTTTCTTGCTCTTCTCATGAGGGGTGCAAAATAAGGAACAACCTATGTTGCCACCTTGGTGATGTTACTCTCTCATAGTAACTTTTTATAAACCTTTGCTTGGTTGAATTGTTAGCAAAGATAGAAGACATAACCTATACAATATCTTCTGTTTCTTTTCTTTTTCTCTGATGTTCCTTGTTTCCCTCTTATTAAATAAGACTAAAAAGATGAACACTGCTTTGTGGGAAGCATCAGGTGGTATTCTAGGAAGATCTGGTGAGAGGACTGAATCACCCCTAAGACAAAGCCCACAACCCCTTCAGCAAGCCAGCACATCTTCTCCAGGTGATGTGTCCAGACTTTCTGGGTGTCACTGAACAGTTAACTTCTATTGCCTGTTTCTTTCAAATATGACAGTGTTATTTGACTTTTCCCTGACATACTTTTTACAATTTTTTAAGAGGGATGGACTAGATGTAATTTATTCCTCAGTCAATAACTGTGTGTATGGGGTGGGGGGGTGGAATAAGTGAGATGACTGTGGAAAAGCTACTCACAGAAGTCCAAGTCCAAAAAATCTGTAGTCTTTTTGTTTTAGCAGCATTGAGAAGAAATGGTGAAGAAAGGATCAACGCCAGTCTAGATTTCTTTTTTTTTTAATTCTTCAAGTCTGCCACCAGATTCAGTCACTTAATTCAGAAAAATTGATGCCAAACTTGTTTACAGAACTGGAATTATTTTTGTAATAACAAACTTGTAAAATCCTTGAAGAAGACTGATTGGATTTCCATTATTTGATGATTCTAAAGATGAATGTGGGGTTTAGATAAAACAAACAACCTAAAGAATCTAACGATTTTTCTTAATGATATGACAAACACAAGAAAATTACAAAATGGCAGCATTTCCATTCTTTGTTTATTTGATAGGAAAGCTAGAAGTACCAAAATTTATTTTTCATTGAAAACTATACACTAGCTATTTAGTTTGACTTCAACAAATGTAAATTTTAGGAGTTGAAATATATGAGAATTCCATATTATTTTAAGTTCTAGTATCTTTATATATGCTGGGTAATGTGAACTAATTTCAAAATTATTTAGGTCTGTCCCTTTCTCTTCTATTAAACTTAAATATTTGGATAGTATTTCATAAAGTCAGTAGGAATAGGTCAATATAAATTTCTTGTTATTTTAGGTATCTTGCCTAATATGAAACTGAAATCAGAAAATATGTTTGATCCTAAAATGTTTTCAAAATTTTTATCATCTGGAAAACTTCTCATGGCCAGGAGAACTGTTTTTGTTTTTTTTTTTTCTGTTTGTTTGTTTTGTCTTTTTTGTTTGTTTGGTTGGTTTTTGCTTCAAATGGTTACTTCTGGTCTATTTTTCACTATATTGACCCTATTGAGCCTATAATTTGAATAAACTTTAAAATCAGATAACCATCAGCATATAAAACTATAAACTTACCACAAATCATGATTGAGCTATTATATCCATACCTATATACATAAAAATTTGTACTCAATGATGAATATAAACATGAATGAACTATCAAGTCCAGCTTCATGGAAAAGACATTCTGAGAACAGAGTTTGTAATCAGGTTTTCACTGTGCCTGTATTTGTGCTCACATAAAGTTATTAAATAACACCAATTATTTATAACATTCATAAGTCCTAAGAGCTGACCACAATATAGGTCATTATGAGGTATTCTAAAAAAAAAGTCTCCAAAATAATAAGGGTCTTCTTTGTGTCCTTCTTCAATTCATATTTGCTATTAACAGGAGGTTAAAGTTCCAAAAAAAGAGATAAAATTTTAATATTCCTGTGCTTCTTTCATTACGTAAGAAATGCCCTGCATCCTTACCACCTGAGTTTAAAAATATAATGTAGCAAATATAAAAAATGAGAAAACATTCTGTTTAGGTAGTTGTTGAAGCTGATGGAAGCCTGATTAAAAGAGAGGTGGTATTATTTTGAACAGAGGGTGGTATATGATTGAGGAGAGCGTTACCACTTTTATAATTCTGGATCATTTTTTACATTTTTCCCTCTTTTTTTTGTTTAACCTAGCAAACATTTTATTAGTGAGTTTCTTTTCACTTCTACTTTTAAAATGTCTGTTTTCATCCTCTTTTTCACCTAACACTATATTAAGTATAAGAGTAACAATCAAATTCAGGCTCCTGTGCATTACTTGTTACACACAGAGTCTGATTTGAAGTAATATTCCTTTATGTGATAGCCATTTGGCAATCAGCGAGTTTATCTATTTTTCACATGCTTTCCCCATTCTCTTTTCCCCTGTTTTTTATACTTACACTGTATCATGTTGCCAAAGCACATAGCCATTACACAACATTCTTTCTTCCTTATAACTATCACTTACTCCTAGTTTGACAGGTATCTATCTAATCCTCACCCCAATCCTTATGGCATTGCCTCTCCGGATATTTGATTGCCTAAGCTTTCTTCAACAGAGTTCTTAGAAAGTATTCATGAGATCAATATTCTCTGAGTTGCTGAATATTTCTTAATAGATTTATTTTGAGACTTTACGTTGGAAAGTTACTGCGTAACTTTATGTTGGAAAGTACGTAACTAGGTATAAAATCTTGGGCTCGGAGGGCGCCTGGGTGGCTCAGTTGGTTAAAATCTTTGGCTCATATTTTTTTCCCCTGAGTTACCCCATTTCTTCTGGTATAAAGCATTATTGTCAAAAAGCATGATGGAAGGTTTTATAAGCAAACTAGTAGCATGGATTTATTTGCCTTTTTTTTTTTTTTTTTTTTTTTTTTAGGTTAGGCCTAGTAATTTTTTAAAAAATAGGCCCAGTGTTGGTTTTTCAGGATTACATTTTTGGGGAATATGATTCTCTCTTTAAATATGTAGCTTTGAATTGTAATTTTTTAAGAATGTTTTCTTGAGTTATAATATTTTAGTACATGTTCTGTTCTACTGCTCTGGGTTTCCTCTCTGGGAATTTGTGTATGGTTGAATCTGTTTTCCTGTCTTTATCTGTTACTTGCTCTAAATCCCATTCTATCAATGTCTGTGGATTATTTTATATGTAAAATTTTCCTCCTTTTCATCTTCTCTTTTTCTTAAACTATTATCTGCTGCAACTCTTCTTTCTTCTGTGTTTTTATTTTTTTCTCCCCAATTAGGCTTCATTTCTGATTTTTTTTTTTTACATTTTAAATTCTTTTTTGAGTTCTATCACTTCATTTTTGAATTGGTTTTCTGATTCTATTTTTTTAATGTCTTCTATCACTTAAACCCTATCTTGTTTTGAAACATTAGCTTACAAGTTCTTTTATATGGGAATATATCTTGTTAGCATGCTTTTATTATCTGTAATGACATTATGCTCCTTAGTCTCCTTTTTTTTAAAAAAAATTATGATTTTGTATGTGACTTGACAATTATTTTCTATCTCTGTAGCCTTTTAGAGAGGAGGGATTGGTCAAGTTAGCTTTTCTAGCTTCACAGCTCTAGAGCTTCCTCTTCGATCTCTACAAAGTGGCTAAAAAAATGTTGTTGTACTTTTTATGATCTGTCTTTTCTCCTGCCTTGCCCTTCTTTTAGGTGGACATTCTCTTCTGACCTGGTGCCACTCTGCTCAATTTGGATTCTCTTCCTCAGTGGGCAGCTTTATACTGGAAAGGAACTGAGGATATTTTAGGTTCAAGAACCCTTTCAGACTCTTTCTCAGACCCCTGTCACTACCCACAAACTGGAGCGGCACAAATCTCCCCTAGCTTCACAGGTTGCCCCACTTGGCTTCCAGCATCTGCTGGTGCAGTTCCAGTCCTTGGGTCAGGAGACACCCCTGCCTTCCTCTACCTCTTTCTGCGCAGCTGCCGACGGCACACACGGCACACAGGTGTTGGCTGTTCGCCGCACCCATGCAGATTCTGAGGGCCACCATGCAGTTTAGTTGAAGATTCTGTGTATGTGCTTCTGCTTTGCTGTCCTCGTTGCTTTCTCTGGATTAGGAAAGATTCAAAACTATGCCACTGTCATTTTTCCTGAATTCTTCCTCTTTTGCTTATGGACACTGACTCCTGTGCTAAAAGCAGTAGCTTAGGAACTTCAAGTCCGAATTTTCTCAAGATAAACAAGACCTTCTCAACTAGAGCAAAGTGAGGACTATGGCCATCTCAGATATCTTTGGCAAGATAGATTTCTTTTTATTGGCAAAAATAGAAATCCTTAGAGGATCCTAATTATGGTAAATAATTATTCAGAAGCAAGTTGCCCTTCACTTAAACTGTCAGGATAACAACGTAAAGAAAACATCATACTTCCAGTCTCCACCAGTTCACGGAATGGTGCAATCTTGAGTCTGAATGCCAACAGCATGGTCCAGCTGTTACAAAATTTAATTAAAACAGCTTTGATAATTAGCACAACTTGTTTATGAATGTGAAAATATTTCTTATGTGAATATACTAGTCACCTTGTCAGTTGTGCGGGGAGAGGAGAAATCCTACAACATATGGAGCTGTTTTATTAAAAAAACAAAAATCAAAAAAACACAACTTGGAATTGCTCTTGAATTATCCTCCATTCTTTGTCACCCTCATAAAAACAATAAAAATAAAACCAACCATGCATATCCCCCCCAATCTGATTCATATGTATAGTTTAAGAGACAAGTTCTTTTTATTGAAATTAATAGAAATGAACCCAAACCAGTTTCAGAAGTGGATATTCTACAGACTGGTTGCCTTGAGTCCAATAGCCTGCATTAGGATCACAGTTTAGCTATTTCCTGGCTCTGACTTACAGTAATCTTTTTTAGTTTTGTCGTATTTTTACTTTTATTTACTAAAGAATAACAAATCGCCTAGACAATTTTTCCCCTTTTCAGTATTTTATTCTGAAAGGTCCATTGCTTTTGAATAATATTTTGCCATCCAAAGTTAGTATTACAACTGTTCTAAAAATGTCACATTTGGAAAGAAGAAGAAAGAATGTCACGCCTGCTTTTTACTTTCCAGTGCCTCTAACATTCCTGCCACCATCAATCAACAAAACACCTACAATAAACTCTGGTTGTCTTCTCCAAATCCTTGTTGTCATCACCCATGGCTTTAGTTACCTTCCTGCCTGCACCCCTCCCTCAGTGGCTTCACAGTCTGATCATCTCACTGCCTTGCTCTTTCTTTAGGCTTTTGCTAAAAGGGTTCTTCCCTCTGCTTGCCCAGCATATGGTCCTTGGGCCTCGTCCTCTCCCTGGTGATCTATTACCTCAGCCTTGATTTCTCTCATGAGTTACAGCTCACTCATCCAGATATCTCCTGGTCATCTCCACTTCACTCAGGTGGTGCACAGTGGCTACTCAGAAGTTGGTATGTTCATGATAGAAATCATGCCGTCATATACCCCCATCCCTTTCCCCGGTCACAGACCTGCCCTCCATCATTGCCCCCCTCTGGGCTGCTTGACAGCACCATGAGCATGGTATTGAAGATAGAAGACAAGAGCTATTCTTGATCATGGGCTCTTCTTCATACCCACTTTAAATCTTTTACTTATGCCTTGTATGTCTATCTTCTAATTATCTCATTTCTCAATCCAATTTCTCAGCCCCCTGATTAGCATCTTTCTACTTCCTCCTTGATGAAATTGAAACTGCTGACAAGGACCTTCATACCATGGGTCCCTCCCTGGATCCAGCCTCATCTCTCATAATACCCGCTCCTTCTAGCCTAAGCCTCAGCCATCCCGAAGCCGGCAGTTCCTCAAGGGCAACGCTCACAAACACTCCCATCTTTCCTCTCCTGCCCTCTCTGCCTAGGTTGCCTTCCTCCTTCGAGGGAGCCTATCTCCCATCATTCTGAATTGGGTGTCCTTCTTCGATGTGACAAAAATTTGAGTTTCCTTTTTGTAACTTTTAATTTTATCATAATGGTATGGTCATCATAAATATCCATTTTAATGCCCCTAAATGTTTGAATTTTTCTTTGAAGAATTCTTACTTTATAAGAATGGCTATGTGCAACCAACTCCTGATGGTCTGATGGCAGGCTCTGTTTACCGGTGCTGTTTCCAGCCATCTGAATTCTGTTAGGCCCAGTTAGATAAAGGCCTGCTACTGGTCACAGGAAGGAAAATGGATGCAAATCATTTTGAGAAGAATGGGGCCAGAAACCCATCTGTTCATTTTAATTTTCAACAAATATTCATTGAGCATCTACTAGGTGTTCAGTAATGAGCACTGTATGAGGAATCGGAATTGAATGATGAATAAGACAGCCTTAGACCCTGCTCTCATGGAACTTGCAATATGACGAACAGAGGAAACAAATTCAATAAACAGGTAGACATCCTATTTCATAATTATAGACTATTTAATAATTATATGTGTCACTTAGCAAGAGAATGTTGTCTCCAGTTGAGTTCTTTGTAGCCTCATGTTCTTACTGGGTTTCAATTTCGTGATTCCCTCACTGGTGAAGGTACTGGTAGCCCATCCTGAGGAGAGAGCGGACACCTCATGGCAAGATTCCAAGAATAACCCAGAAGAGATATAGCAGCTAGAGGCCTCCTGGTTGTGGTGTGGAAACTGGGGGGTTCTGATGCTTCATGGAGCAGCTTTGTAGAACTTGCTTCTCATCAACACAAATGTCCCAAGACTCACTGAAATCCAACTAAGTAGGCTGCATGCCAATTCTAATTACCTGCTCCAGTGATTCATCCATTATTATATGTAATAGAATTAACTGCAGCACTGAACCCACACTTTTGTGGATTATTTGCCATTTTCCTCACTGTTTTCAACATTTTAAAAATCTGTGTGTCAAGTCAGAGATTTAGGAATAATGAGATTTCCTTAGATTTGTCCTGGGTCATGATTTACTTATAATGAATTGACACTGAATTTGCTTAAATAATTTTCTGCTTCCTTTTCCTCAGTACTTTCATCCTATAGAGAGGGAAGGGAGAAATTTTTGTGAGCATCCGTCCTGTAGGGCTACCATTCTCAGCAATCTTAATGATTTTTTCATCTTTATTTTTACTTGTTGAAGAATTACAAAGCATCTAGATCTTGTTTTGAAGTCAGTGAAAAAGTTAACACATTTATTTAGCTTTCTAAGCAGTTCTGTTTGTCTTCGGCACTTCTCTGATGCTCAGTACAAACCACTATTTTAAGCAAATCACTTTGTATAATTTTGAGAGTGAAATATGGATGAAGTTTGCTGCAAGCATTAAAAATCAGTGCAGTTAGGACTGATTTTCCTCTTGAATTTCAAATTTGAGGCTTTGCCTTTGATTCGTGGGGGAAAGAACCAGGCAGTGCTGAGTCTTCAGTTCCTGGCCAGGGTTTAGGGGCCTCTGGTTTGTTTCCTGGCGGCCTCTGGGGCTGGTCTGGGAAAGGCCGTGTGCCCAGGAGGGTCCCCCACACTCATGCAAAGGGCCCGAGTTAAAGCTCAAAGATTGTTCAGGAAGTGCAGATGGATGGCCAATTTAGACAATTAACAGCAAAAAAGACTAAAAAAAATCAATTTGATAAAGAAGAACAACATAAAAGTTTATCTCACTGGAGGCCTTGTGTAAAAATTAAGAAATTCAAACCCAGAGGAAAAAATTCTATATATTTAGCCAGCTGTTGTCCTTCCACTTCAGACAGTAGTCAAGTAAATCCTTCCTCCTCCCTGCTAATTTCACACTTATACAATAGAGAGTATTTAAAGTTACAATTCTAGCTGCCACTCTCATCTGTTTTCATAGTTAATGGAATTTGTGTAATAATAGACATTATTGAATATTATACTTTCCCATAAATTATTCCAGTGCAGTTTAACTCTTACTGTTATATATATAATGTAACCTTTCTGACTATTGCATTGCTTTGATAGAATGATTTTATAAAATGATTAATAACATTTGTAATACTATTGAGCAAGAGGTAGCACGTAGCCAGATGTATGCCAGATGAGAAAACAGTGTTCTAAAAAAATGGTTAAAGCACATCAGAGTCCTACCGTTACTTATGGATGGTGGCTATAATTACATGTTGGCAGGACAGTGGGCAAGGGTCCCCCCATCAGACTCTTGTCTCATGTGAGTATCCATTAACCTGTTTTCGTTCTCCATTTAACCATAACTCCTCTGGGGGAGAGAAGACTGTGCCCATCTCATACCAAGAGCACCTAGTTTATAGCACATGGGAACACTCAGTAAGTATTTGTTGGCTGACTTAAGCATTGCACAGCTGGAAACCTCAGGAAAGAGACACATGCCAAGGCACACAGGGACCAGGTACGGATATGTCACAGCAAATTTAGGATAATCCAGAAGACTCCCTCTAAGACAAGTCTGCTACAGGTTGTCCGATAGTATTGTATACCTGCTGAAAGGGATAGGTAGGTCATTTCTCATCAAAACTGCAGGATAAATAATAGTACCCTCCTCTGCTTCCTACAAAGGAGAGCACTCAAGATGAACAATTAACCCACTGGGTTTGTGTGAAAGGTGCCTGCATCGTTTAAAATCTCCAGTGGATTTAAATGGAAAGGCACATAATTTAAGGATGAGAAATTTATTTTTTATCTGTGCTGGAAATAGGGTGACTCTGGTTGCATCTATTTGTTTCATACAAACCCTGCTTGCAGGCACTCTGCATTTATCTGAGGTTTGCAGAACATTTTTTTCTCAAGGTACGTCTGACTCTTGCTTTTTTCATCTTTCAATACTGAGATCTAATTTCTGTACAATATCACATTCTTTACACTGAAAATTGTGCTATATTTAATGATGCAAGTAAATTGAAAAGTAGGGTAAAACCTGGAAACATTTCTCCCTTACAATCACTATTTCAAAATCTCAGCTGAATTTCTAGAATTAATTTAATGCCCCTTGTCTATGTTATTGGAATATTTTCAAGGTGATTCTTGGTGTACTTTTTTAACCTCCCATGAATAAAAGAAATCCTAATATAGTGTGTCAGAATGTCAGCTCCTTAATTCTTGTCATTCAGTCTCTGTAAGATATAATAACCCAACCTCACCATTAGACAGGGAACCCCCTGGATTTTCCCCTGGAAGATATCATGTCAGGTTCAGCAAAGAATAGTCCAGAGGTAACTTCCATCAAGGTTCCTCCACACTGTTCATGGCCAGTCATGAGATGACAAAGCAGAAGTGGGAAGGAAGCAGGGGTTCATCTCATAACATTCTTATTTACACGAATGTGTAATGAGCTTGCCTTATGAGCAAGCACAACTTATTTCTCATTCATGTAAATGGAAAAACAGGTGTTTGATTGGTGGTTTTGCCAATCTCTGCTCCCATCTCTGCTCCTCCCATCTTCCTCTGGCTTCCATGCTTCCTGTGTTCCTCTGCCCCAAGTTGGGGGAAGAGATAAGAGCATGAAAACCACACAAGGACATCCATGGGTCAGCCCTGAAGAGGGCTCCCGTCACTTGCTCCCACACTGAATTGTCTAGAAGGCAGTCTTATGGTCAACGAAACACTCACAGAAGGCTGGGAGAAGGAATACAATGGTAAACCCCAAATGAAGTGGAAATAAATTTAGTGAATGGCTGTCTAGTTTCTGTCCCATTGTAACGAGCCAGGAAATTATAAGTAGAAGAAATTAAATTATATCTGATTGAAAGAAGTCTATCTTATAAGATCGTCTATTGTAGAGTCCATATCTAAATGTCATAGGCTCTTGAGAATCTCTCCTCTTACGTTTTTCAATTTTTTAGGCCTTTGTTTTTTGTTTGTTTTGTTTTAGCCTAAAAGTTTCTCTATCAAAATCATGGAAGGTTTCTATGTATCTAGTGGCACTCTGGGGGCATTCTAGAGCTTCATTCACATCTTCCAAGGTTAGATTTTGATCATTTTGCTCTTCTGTTGGCAGACAGAGGGTAGTGTAAAAATACAAGTTCTGATACAACCATTCCTTAGAATCACATAGGCCTGGGACAGAGCGGGCCACGAGCACCTGCTTCAGTTGCTCACACTCCTCTCTGTTCTGCTGCTAAGACTCCACACCCACAACATTTTAAATTCAATTAACTGATAAAAATTCTATTTTTTTTGTATAAAGTTTAAATTATTGAAAATACCTTCATTAATATAAGGATATCAGTAGTGCTTTCCTTAATATAAAATTATAAATCTTTATCAGGTCTTGTGCATGCAAAGGGGAAGCACTGCAATAATCTCAATTATTTTTCTTGTGTCTAGTTCAGTCACTCCAATTTCAAGTCTCGCTTTGGAAGTAATGTAATCATTTTCTTATAGGTTTGTTAGGAATGTTGTTTTATAACCCCCAACAGAGGTAAACTGAATAATGGCCCCCAAAGAAACTGTGAATATCCTAATCCCCAGAACCTGTGAATACGTTACCCTACATGGCAAATGTAATTAAGTCAAGGGTCTTGAGGTGGAGAGAGTTTCCTAGATTATTCAGGTGGATTAAGTGAGCACAGTGATTGGTTCCTATAAAAGGGAGGCAAGAAGGTCGAAGTTAGAGGGATGTGATAATGGGAGTAGAGGAGGAGTGATGTGCTTTGGGGGAGGGAAAGCGAGAGGGAGGAAAGAAGGGAGGCAGCCAGCCAGCCAAGAAATGCCGGCAGCTTCTGGAAGCAGAAAAGACAGGGAAACATTCTTTCAGAACCATTGCAGCCCTGCTAACACCTTAACTTTAGCCTTTAAGACACATTTTGGGGGCGCCTGGGTGGCTCAGTGGGTTAAGCGTCTGCCTTCGGCTCAGGTCATGATCCCAGGGTCCTGGGATCGAGCCCTGCATCGGGCTCCCTGCTCAGTGGGGAGTCTGCTGCTCCCTCTCCATCTGCCCTTCCCCCACTTGTGCTCGCTCTCTTTCTCTCGCTTACCCTCTCAAATAAATAAAAATAAGATCTTTAAAAACACATCTTGGACTTCTGACCTCAGGAATTACAAGATAATAAATTTGTGCCTATGGTAAGTTGTTACAGCCGCTATAGGAAGCTAGTGCACAAATTGTTTCAAGCTAGCTTCTCTGAATATATCATGGTCTGTTTATGGCTATCTTTCTAATTCTCAAGGTTGCTGTCTGTAATAGACTCTTTTAAAATGTGACTTTGCGGGCGCCTGGGTGGCTCAGTTGGTTAAGCGACTGCCTTCAGCTCGGGTCATGATCCCGGAGTCCTGGGATCGAGTCCCGCATCGGGCTCCCTGCTCTGCGGGGAGCCTGCTTCTCCCTCTCCCACTCCCCCTGCTTGTGTTCCCTCTCTCACTGTGTCTCTCTCTCTGTCAAATAAATAAATAAAATCTTTAAAAAAAAATGTGACTTTGCCAGCTATTCTCTTTCATCGCCAATGGACAAAAATAGTAAGAGGCAGTTGTGATATAGTTGCATTGCTAGTGATTTGGATTGCATTGCTTAAGAAGGAGATTTTTAGGGGCCCCTGGGTGGCTCAGCCATTAAGCATCTGCCTTCAGCTCAGGTCATGATCCCAGGGTTCTAGGTCAAGCCCCGCATCGGGCTCCCTGCTCGGCAGGAAGCCTGCTTCTCCCTCTCCCACTCCCCGTTTGTGTTCCCTCTCTCGCTGTGTTGTTTTCTGTTTGTTTTGTTTTAGCCTAAAATAAATAAATAGTATTTGTGAAATAAAATCTTTTTAAAAAAAATTTTTTTTAACTTAATTTTGTGGGGGAAAAAGGAGAGGGAGTGATTCTAAGAATTTTCTTAGATGTTAAAAAGAGGTAAAGAGAAATTTTTTTTCTGCTTCTGGCTGTTTATATATCCTGTTGGTGATTTCTGGAGCTTCTGCAGCCATTCTGTGATCAGAAGGGGATTCAGCTGACCCCTGATAGAGGCAATAGAGGAAAGCTGGAAATAATCTGGCTCTGTGGTATTTTGAACCATTCAACTAACCAACTGTGAAGATGCCCTAACTTGGGACTTCTTGATTCATGCCACTGAACAAACTTTTTGATACAACTAAGTAGGCATTTGTTGGTCATAGCTTCGGACCTTGCAGCAGTAAGTGGGGAGAGGGGGCGTGGGAGGAAAGTAATTTTGAGCAAAAGAAAGTGAAAGGAAAATGATGTAAATTATGCCAGAAATTTTGTAAAACTAGGAGGAAAATGAGTTTCAGTAGCTTTAGTAAAATGAACCATTCTGTTCATTTCTTGGTTTACATTTTCTTGTTTTTTTTTACTTCCTTCAGAATGAAAGAGATGACCTCTTGTCGGATGTAAAATGTGTAATCAGAATCACATGTGCATCACTGTTGTAGTAAACCATAGCTGTGGTCAGAGTTTCAGAGCAGTCCAGAGACAGTTTGAACACCCTGTGGATTCACAGGGCCAATCAAGTTATGGTATATACACTATGTGAGAAGTGTTTCTTTTTAAAGATTTTAGGTATTTATTTGAGAGAGACAGAGACAGAGACAGAGAACAAGCAGGGGGAGTGGCAGGCAGAAGGAGCGGGAGAAGCAGGGTTGAGCAGAGAGCCCAACGTGGGGCTGGATCCCAGAACCCCGGGGCCCTGACCCAAGCCAAAGGCAGACACTTAACCGACTGAGCCACCAGGTGCCCCAAGAAATGTGGGTTTCTGACTGTACAGAATTAGTCAAAATTCTAAGATACAGTAAGTCACAACATAAAGCTTCCTGTGGCTTGTGAGAGCAGATCATATGCTTCTCTACCAATTCCACATTCAGTGATTTGAAATTGGTAGCTTGAAACTGGCTATGGTGGGAGTTTTTACAGCATAAAAATCAACAAATGCTATTCATCTGAGTTCCCTTCCCCTAAGAGCCAGCTGTTACATATTCACAGAGCACCCCTGGGAGCAAAGACAGTAAAGACATGGTTTCTACCTTCATTAATGATTTTAATTTTAGTTACTTTGGGTGATGCCATATTCCTAATCATAATGTAATGACATGATTAATATTTTAATTTGCTAAATCAATCTGCTCAAATTTGCTGAGTCGATCTAAAATTAATTGCTAATGCTAATGGTACGTTGCAAGACTTAACTATCTGAAGCATTTTCAAACTTATTTTGATTTTTTTTTCCTTTTCAATTATTTTGTCTTTCTGTATAAAAACCATCTAGACTACCAGGAATTAGCACAGAGGGATTCTTTAGTTCTCCTGTTTCCCATGGTTCCAGGCCTTTAAGAGTTGTGCTAAGACCATACACTGTGCTGGATCTAACAAACAGAGGCATTCTGGAAACTGCTAGGCTGCATATTGTGGGTCATAACACGTAACCCTAGATGGAGGCAGGATCTAATGGCACTAATAATCTGGGCCTTGTTTGACACATATCATGAACTGAAAGTGCAGGAGACTAAATGAAGTCAAATGTCCCTTTCAGTTGAGAAAAGAACAATGAGCCTAAATAAGTTAGGATTGATGAGTGGGCAATTCAATCACTTTCTGCCTTTGGGCAAGTCATTTTTACCCTAAATGGAATTCTGGTTCTCACTTCACAATCAAAAGGGGATTGAAATGAATGATTTAAAGTCATGCACAATGACATGTTGCTCCCAGATGACTAAATCCAGGAGGTCTGAAGCCAATACTTGCTTGACATATTTTGTAGAAATTCCTAGAAAAACACCCTAAAATAAAGGATATTTGATCCAGAGAGAGTGGAGTAAATTAACTAAAGAGCAGTTTATTCATTCATTTATTTACTCCTTTTTCCGTCCGTCCGTCCGTCCGTCCATTCATCCATCCAGGTCTATGGGACAGACCCTGTGACATGCTAACTCTGGGCTAACTCCATCGAACACAGACATAAGGAGACCAAACAAGAGAGGCAAAGTATGAACGTGTGTGTGCATATGTACATTCACACTTGCATGGAGAGGTACTGAGCGGTGAGGAAATAAATGCATCTATGTGCAAAACATTGTAACCCTCCTTATTGTCTATAATTGTTCTCTTTTTGCTTTTCACATTCCATTTCCATCATGAGATCTGGGAGGTGAGAGAAGAGGGAAAGAGGCCTTTGGAACTGCCCCCGTCCGAGTGTTTCATGGCCCTCACTCCCTTCTCGCAGGGATCCCAGTTGGCATCACCTGGGCATGGGAGGAGGTTTAGACGGCATCGGACAGGCAGAGTAGAATGTCTGTGATCAATCTTCTGTTGCCTTGGTCTTTTCACTTTCTCAGACGTTCAGTTGAACTTGTGGGTCATCTCACAGGTTCTTGGATGTGGGCCTCTGTCCTTCCTTGTACCTGTTGTGGAGGGATCCGTGGTGGGAATGGGTTCTGGGTCTATGCTCTTGGCACTTGGGGTGGTTGATGGCTGCTTCTGAAGCTTGGTGGCTGGCTGGATCCAAAGCTCAGTTCACAAGGGTGCTGGTGAGCTTCACCTATGTCTACTCTCCTGTCCCGAGCTCTGACTCATCACCTCCAGTCTCTGTTATGATTTACTTCCCTGGGTGATGTCCTAAGAAACCAAGTACAGCAGCCAACCACGATCCTTTACCAATATGCTCATGAACCATAGAATGTCCCTCAACCCTTTCTAGTTGTTTATAACACACCCACACGTGCAAATACACAGGCACACACACCTCCATACACACGCAGGGCTTCCATCCTGAGTGGGAGGTTCCGGGACTCTAATGCTGACAATTTGCTCTTCGCCTTCCCCTCTCCCCTACCTGTACAGCCCCTTCCCTGACTTTTTTTTTTTTGAAGATTTATTTTATTTTTTTTATTTTAGAGAGTAAGCAGGGGGAGGGGCAGAGGAAGAGTGAGAGAATCTCAAGCAGACTCCCTGTTGAGTGTGGAGCCCGATGCAGGGCTCGATCTCACAACCCTGAGATCATGACCTGAACAGAAACCAAGAGTCCGATGCTTAACCAACTGAGCCACGCAGGCGCCCCTTCTTCCCTGCTCTTTACCTTCCTCCTTCCTCCTGCTTTCCTACTCCACCTAAAAAGGCAACAGGAGATCTAGTTCGTATTACTAAATAGGTAAATACTTGAGCACACTTTTAATAATTACTCATGTAATTGTAACCTAATGTGTCCAATGCTATTGCAGTAGAGCAAAGTGATAATGATTAACATGTACCTGGCACAGTTCTAGATGGTTTGCATGAATGAACTAATGTATTATTTACAACAGACGGTTGAAGTATACTATTATCACCCCCATTTTAATGAAGACACTGAGGTGACTTGCCCAAGGACATACAGACACTTAGTGACAGAGGCAAAGGCAAGATTGGGATGCTCCAGAGTCTACACTTTTCACTACCATTAGATGAAAAGGATGCAGCATTAGTAAAATTTCATAAGGAATAAATAAATAAGTAGCAAAATGGAAAAGTGCTCCAAGAAAGTAGGACATATTCAGCAAAGAGTAAGATATTTGGTATAATTGGAACTTGGGTTGTGGGAGCAAAATGGCAGAACATTAAGCTGGAAAGGGAATTTGGGGACAGATTCTTCATCATGGTGAAGAGTTTATGATATACCGTGGATACATCTAGTGACAGACATTTCTAAGACAAGTGGTATGGATGGAATATTTTTTAAAGGAGGGTTTGCTGCACTCTGAAGAATGGCCAAAACAGGAGAGAGATTAGTGTTGAGGGATCATTTGAGAATATGCTTCTCGATTCATTCAACAGATATGCGATGGCCTATGCACCAGGAATTAATAGGAAATGTTACAGACCAGACGAGATAGGTGGATCATCGCACCCAGAGGTCACAATTCAGTGAGGGTGCCAGAATGTAAGCAAATACGGTCAGCACAATGAATGTGCTCATAGGGGCATCTGTAAAACACAGAGGTACTGCTGTGGTTTATTTCTCCCGAGAAAGAACAACAGCTTTCTAAGCTGGGTGCAAAGGCATGTTCCATAGAAACTGAAAACACTTGAACACATTATATTTCTTTTAAGTTTGGCAATAAAATCATGGATCCGATATGCCTGATATATTACAAGTTCTTAATAAAAATGAATAGTTTGCGTATCAGTTACCTTTGTTTACTATGTTTGTTGTACAATGACAGAAGTATTCAGCAACCATTGCTTTAGAGTATTTGATTTACTCCCAAATGAAAAACAATCCATTCAGATTTTAAAGACTCCTAGGAGGCAGGCGATACCAGGTATCCGTGGTGAACCAAGCCTAGTCCCTCCCCTCAGGGAAGATGCAAACGTATCTTCATGCACTTTGTTGTAACTGAAACATGATGGCATCACATTATCTGTCTGGGTGGCCATGTGCAATTAATAACAGAAGGCAGCAAGCCCAAAGTCTAGAGAACTCAGGAGCACAGAGAATAGTGATATAAAGAATTTAGAGATAGGGCAGAATTGCAAAGAACATCCTAAATAGCAGTGCTTGATCTCCTTTAAAACTGTCTTAGCAGATGTGGAAAAGGCAGGATTTATTTTAAGAAGAGAGATACTGAATCCCCAAATTGTGTAATGAGTAGAATGAGAATGACCCTTTCACTCCATGTGGTTTCGAATTTTCTCTGTAACCTTCACTGACTTAAAAGAAATACTCTTCATATTACATACTAAGAAGTTCAGTCTTATGACAAAGAAAGCATGGTGACATTTTAAAAATTCTGCTTTGATATTGGGATTTAAGATGTCTGTTTCCAGAATTACAACCGGTGTACGGATTGTATATGTGTCATTGGTATACAATTCCAAAATGTCAAAATAACTTGATTTTAAATATCACATTTGCTATAAAAGAATTACACTTAGTTATGTGGCCCAAGGTTAAACTCAGAAGGAGAGATCCTATAAAACTGATAATAGTTTTTCATTAAAAAATTGGCAGAGGTTTTGTTGATAAATGCGGTATCGATCATTTTATGTACTGTTCTTTAACCAGCCAATATACATACTTGTTGTTTTATAAACTACCTTATTGTTGTACTCAAAATACATTTTACAAAGTACCATTTTACTTTAATACAGATGAGATTTTCAGCGTTTTATGTTTTTATCCCCTAGATTTATTGTTCTTCCACACAAACTCAAAAAGATGGTGTCATTTTCTATAAAGATATTCTGACCTACTTGAAAGTCCCCTGAATCCCTGGCCGACGCTGATGTGTGCCCCGCTTTAACCTGTGAGCTCTCCAGGTTCCGTGTTCTGTGTCCTTCACAAATGACCTCTGTTCTTCAATCACTTTAGACAAAATGACAGCAGGACCAGAATAGTTTAAGAAAATGTTGGCATAGCCAAAAGGAGATCCTTTTTTGTCTCCACAAAGTGAACACATCAAAATGTAAAGAATATGGTAAATACAGAGGAAGTAGACTGACACTTGCAGTTTATAAAGAAGGAACTCATAATGAAAACAGGAGAGGGCTCTTTGGCGGCTGTTTTATAGCTTACATCTAGCATTGCCTCTGTTCCCCAGGCACTGTGCTGAGCTATTTATATGCACTCGCTCACAACCTTCCCTAGGAGGCAGGCACTGGTATGGTCCTATTTTGCAGAGAAGGAGACTGAGGCAGAGAGGGCTGAGTAGCGCGCCAAGAGGGACGACTCGAGCCAGAGCCCTCTGTGCTCCTGTTGAGCCCCTCTCCTTACTGAGAACCCACAGCACACGTTCACAACTTGCCTTCCACACGCTAAAACACGATCGAGCCGGCTGATGTGCTTTTCAGTGGTTTGGTGGCATCTCGCCTGAAACCTTCCACATGGGCTCCTCTGTCAACGACTACCTCCTTGGAAGTCTCCAGGCACCCAAATTACCTCTCTTTCTTCTCATTTTACCAGTGACACAGTCCAATTCTCTCCGCACTTGGAGAGGAGCAATTCGATTTTCTAATTTTAGTTGTACCACAAGATATGAACAGTATGCAAGCTGAAGCATGCCAAAAGGTATTTTGTTTTTAAAAAGAAATTTAATTGAACTTTAATTGATAAAGCCGTGGAGCTATTTTTAACAATAGGGTCTTCTCAGGTCTCCTCGCTTGCTCCTGGCGGTGTTGCAGGGAATGAAGACTGGCTCACAGACTGGAAGGTCGGCCAGTGCATGCATAGGCCTAGCATGATGCAAGTTTTGTGGAGAGAGGAACATAGTCTTTCTAGGTGGTGACAATAATTCTCCATGGGGTGGTCCAAATTCCCTTGTAAACATTCCTATCCTGCTGGGAAGAAAAATTGTTTTTATATTGCCACAAAACAATGAGTACCCTGAATTGGGTTCCACAATTGGCATACCCAATTTCATATATTTTGTCAGTTTCTGTATTTCCAATAATTAGCATGTGCTTCCCCTGTGATGGGTTAGAAGGGCATTCAAGCCACATTTTTCTTTAGCGCAAAGCTCATGAGCCCTAGTGGTCCTGCACGGTACTCTCAGCTCCCTGACCTCCAAGTCCTCTGCCTCTTCTGTTTTCCTAACTGGGGACAGTCCACACAGGCTCTCTTGGGGGATCTCCTCACTTCACACTGTTAGGAGACCACAACCTTTATGAAATGACTCTGCAGTTTGCCTCACCATTTCCAAAACCCAAATGTGTATCTTAAATCTTTAGGCGTCTCCACCCAGAGGTCTCATAGTTTACATCTCAAATGGAATGTTTGGCCTATGATACATCCCCGGCCCAACATCCATGCCATTCCACCTGCTTGCATGTTGGAAACCAAGCTGGTACAAAGATTCCATCAAGTCCTTTACTCTCCCATGTCCAGATAATCATCCAATCTTTACAGTATTCTTACGTTCTTCCTCTCCTTCTCGTGTCATTTTCAACCTGCCTTCTAAATCAACACCCCAATTCAGGCTCCTCTGCTATACTCTGTTAGCTGATGATTCTACCCCTAGACATTTACTCCTGTATTTTGATCTTCTTAGGTCATCCTGTACTCCATTGTCTGATTATACTCTTTTAACACACACACACACACACACACACACACACACACACACACACACTGGATTAAAGACTTAAACATAAAACCTGAAACTATAAAGCTCCTAGAAGAAAACATAGGGGAAAACCTTCTTTTTTTTTTTTTTTAAGATTTTATTTATTTGAGAGCGAGAGAGAGAGAGAATGAGAACACGAGAGGGGGTAAGGTCAGAGGGAGAAGCAGACTCCCTGTTGAGCAGGGAGCCCGATGTGGGACTCGATCCCAGGACTCCAGGATCATGACCTGAGCCGAAGGCAGTCGCTTAACCAACTGAGCCACCCAGGCACCCAGGGGAAAACCTTCTTAACATTGATCTTGGCAATGATTTCTTGGATATGACACCAAAGCAAAAATAGGCAAATGGAACTACATCAAGCCTAATAGCTTCTGTAGCACAAAGGAAACAATCAACAAAAGAAAAGGCAGTTGACAGAACAGGAGACAATATTTGCAAAGCTATGTCTGATAGGGGCTAATATCCAAAATATATAAGGAACTCCTACAACTCAGTAGTAAAGAAGTAAATAACCTAATTTAAAAATGGACAAAAGACTGGGGCATGAAGGTGGCTCCGTTGGTTAAGCATCCAACTCTTGATTTCAGCTCAGGTCATGATCTTGGGGTCGTGAGATCAAGCCCCACATGGGGCTCCATGCTCAGCAGCGAGTCTGCTTGAGATTCTCTCTCTCCCTTTCCCTTCACCCTCCCCCCATGCACGCACACTATCTAAAAATAAATAAATAAATCTTTTTTAAAAAGTGGCCAAAAGACTTGAATAGATGTTTCTTCAAAAAAGACCTACAGAGGTCAACAGGTACATGAAAAAGTGCTCAACATGACTCATCATCAGGGAAATGCAAATAAAAACCATAGCAGGATAAACCACCTCACTGTTAGGGTAGCAATTACCAAAAGGTAGCAAGGGTTGGCAAGTATGTAGAGAAAAGGGAATCCCATATGCTGTCCATAGGAATGGAAAACCATGTAGCTGCTGTGAAAAACAATATGGAGGTTTCTCAAAACGTTAAAAGTGGGAAATCCTACCGTATGTGACCATGTGGAGGAAACTTGAGGAATTATGCTAAGTGAACTAGGCCAGACACAGAAGGACAAACACTAGATGATTGCACTTATACAAGGAATCTAACACAGTCAAACCCATAGAAGCAGAGAGTAGAATGGTGGTTCCTAGGGACTGGGGAGAATAGGGAGATGCTGCTCAGTGGGTAAAAAGTTTCAGTGATGCAAGATGAGTAAGTGCTGGCTATTCTTTCTTAAATGGCATTTAACCATGTCAGCCCCTTGTTTGAAAACGATCTTTACTTTGCTCATGCCTGAAGTATTCAGTCTGGACACAGTGGGCATAGAAGGCACCTTCCTGCCTCCCCAACATTATCCATTACTGAACTAGGCACTGTCTCTTGACAACACTGTGCCCAATTCCTGCCTGCATGCCTTTACTGGGTATGCTCATCTCTTCCCATCTTGCAAGGCTCATCAAGATCCTCCTCCCCGATGAAACCTGTCCTCTGTATTCCAGCCCATAATTATCTCTACTTCCTATATGCCAGGGCCTCTTCCTATATACCCTTGGTATGTACTCTCATTTGGCATTTAATCATGCACCACACTGAAATTTTACTTAATTTTTTTTTGTGAGTGTATTATTTTCTTTTCAGAGAATAGAGGGAATTAACGTCACTTAGCACATGCTATCTCATTTAATCCTTATGATAACCCTGGGAATTAGCTATCCATTTACAAAAAGTGAACTAAGGCCCAGAAAGGCACAGTAACTTTCCACTAGTCAGAGTTTGAAAATGATGGAGCTCTGTAAATGCAAGTGATAGGTTTGAACCTCCATCTGCCAATTACAAACCCAAGCTGCTCTCCATGAAGGCAGTGTGTCTCTAATCCATTCTTCCACAAACTGAGAATATTAAAACATGAATCCAGGGAACTAAGTCCTATTTCTCATATTTTTTCCTACCCAATAATATGCCCATCTCTCCTTGACTTTCAGCACAGCACTATAACTAATGTAAGCTCTTCGCTATAATTTTTGCTTTAGTTTTTTTAGGTGAAATTTGACTAAGAAATAAGAACTCATGAGTTTAAAGAACTTTAATAAATTTGTATCTAATCCCTGCAAGATAAGTACATAGCAAAATTATATGTTGATGTAAGAGGCAGCCAATACTGCCATCATAACAATTTCTTCTTAAAAATTGCTTCATGACATGAACGTCACCTGAATTAATCCTTTCCAATCCTCCTTAATTCTACTGATTTGGTTGAGTGCATTGAAGTTCACAGTACATTATCTAGTTCAAGGAGAGTTTTTGTAAATTAATGCCATGTTTTGCAATTAATACCAGTGGTAAAAGCCACAAATGATCTGTTTTTAACTCTGTCCCAACTCCTAAATCTGCAGGACTTTTCAAGTCTACCATACGTTTCTTGCTTATCTATTTGATTAACGCTCATTATCCCAAGATAAAAGTACCTTCTCTCTACCTGTGACAAAATTATACTATTTTTAATATTACAAAGAGATGTGATAAAGGAAAGAGAAACTTCTATATTAATACATATTTTGCTCCTTTTATGCACTCTTGGTTTTAAAAAATACTAATTTTAAAATTTTTAGGAAATTCCTTTAACTTTATGACAGGTGACAGAAGGTGGGAATGTTCAAAGCTACAGAACAAGGGATTATTTTTTATTTATTATACTTGAAAGTATCACTCATTGACTGCAGCAGTTAGGAACATACAATCCCTGGATAATAAAGGTTAAGTGTGCATAAATTCGAGATCTGCTTACAACTGACCTTTAGCTGTCTTGTTAGCACTTTTGACAGAAACTTAAAATAAGGTTATTCCATAAAATAACTTGATTATCCACTCTCAAGTCCAGATTTGTTACTCAGTAATTAATACCTGCCAGCTAGACAGAACCTTCAATATTTGTAATGAAACAACAAGCCATCAAGATAGTGAAAAAAGGTGAGCAGGTCAAAGGAAAGAAGCACCAGGCTCTGATCCTCACTCTGCCACTGCTTGGAATGTGGTCCCAACATGTCACTAAGACTCTCCGATCTTTATAAATTAAATTGGACAGACTCACCAACTTTGAGTTTGAGTTTGCCCATCCATGAGTATAGCCAATATATTCATTTGTTCATAAAACACTGTGCCAGTCCTCCATTTGTGTTGTCAATAATATTTTGTCATTGTCTCCATAAAGTCTTATGCATTGACTGTTAGTTTTATTACTCATTGTCTTAAAGGGTTTGTTTTGCTTCATTTCTTGCTATTGTGAATATTTTAAAAAGTATTTCCTATGTAGTTTTTAGTGGCATATGGATATGCTATTATTTTTAGTGTGCTGATCTTCTATGCAGCAATTTTTCTGAACTCCCTTACTAATTACACTTGTTTGTAGATTCTCTGGATATTCTATGTAGATAGCTATATCATCCTCACATAACAGGAGTTTTGTTTCTTCGTTGCCAATATTCATACATATTTTATTTTCCTCATTAGCTAGAACCTCCAGTACAATGTTGAAATGATGACAACAGTCTCCTTGCCTCCTTTCTATGGCTTTCTCCATAATGAGAATGTTCCTAAAGTTTCTCCATAAAGTATGATATTTGCTGTAGGTTTTTCCTTAGAGTTATTATTTTTTATTTTTATTTTATTATTTTTTTAAAGATTTTTTATGTATTTATTTGAGAGAGAGAATGAGATAGAGCATGAGAGGGGGGAGGGTCAGAGGGAGAAGCAGGCTCCCTGCTGAACAGGGAGCCCGATGCAGGACTCGATCCTGGCACTCCAGGACCATGACCCGAGCCGAAGGCAGTCGCCCAACCAACTGAGCCACCCAGGCGCCCGAGTTATTATTTTTTAATGAATGATTTCATCAAATGCTTTATCTGCATCTAAGGTGATCTCATTTTTCCTCTTTGATCTAAAAATTTAAACATGATATTGCAGTATTCTGGTTATTTCTGCAATACAGCCCACTTGGCCATAATTTCGAACATGTCACTGAACTCAATTTGCCTAGTACTTTATTTTGATTCAGTGAGATTGGACTGATCATAGTGGCAAGGTTATGCTGGCCTCCGATTGCGAGTTGCATCCTTTTCCTTCTTTTTCTGTTCTTAAAAAGTCTTTACAGATGGGCATTTTTCTATTTTTTAAGGTTAGGTGATTTCATTGTGATTCAATTTTAACATGTTATTATTTCTATAAGGATTTTCTCTTTAGTCTCTGAGTGATTTAAAAGTGTTTTTAAATTTCCAAATGTGTGGAGGTTAAAAGTTCGCCTATGCTTTTCTTCAGAAAATGTAACGCATATGACATACTTTGGAATTTCTTGAAACTTACTTTGTGGCTTACTACTATTCAGTTTTCTAAGCTGTCCCTTGTACACTTGTAAAAAATGTTTTATCTAATTATTGAATGCAAGGTTTTATATAGGTCCATTAAGTAGACCTTATGTCTAAAACTTGTCTAAATTGGTAACCTTGTGGAAAGTTACAGTTGGAAGAATGTCTCTCACCTTACACCAAGAAAAGTTACAAATGGATTCATATTTCAATATAAGGAAATCATAAAAATACTAGAATAAACCATTATAAATTGTTTCTATTCTGCTACAAAATGGGGAAAAATCTTTTTTTTTTAGGCTGAAAATGCTGTTTATTTAATTATTACAATAATAGTCATTAAATTATTATAAGATTTTGTGCTTGAATATGGAGAGATCTTTCAGCCTGAGCAGTTGAATTTTCATATAATTTTGTAATGTATGATGACAAAATTTTTTTTCATTTGGACATGATTTATTATATAAACACCTTTAATATATCTTGTTTTGAGATATATTCTGTTTTTTTAATTTTATTTTATTATGTTATGTTAATCACCATACATTACGTCATTAGTTTTTGATGTAGTGTTCCATGATTCATTGTTTGCGTGTAACACCCAGTGCTCCATTCAGTCCGTGCCCTCTTTAATACCCATCACCAGGCTAACCCATCCCCCCACCCCCTCCCCTCTAGAACTCTCAGTTTGTTTCTCAGAGTCCATAGTCTCTCATGGTTCGTCTCCCCCTCCGATTCCCCCCCTTCATTTTTCCCTTCCTACTATCTTCTTTTTTTTTTTTTTTTAAGGTATAATGTATTATTTGTTTCAGAGGTACAGGTCTGTGAGTCAACAGTCCTACACAATTCACAGCGCTCACCATAGCACATACCCTCCCCAATGTCCATCACCCAGCCACCCCATCCCTCCCAACCCCCACCACTCCAGCAACCCTCAGTTTGTTTCCTGAGATTAAGAATTCCTCGTATGAGTGAGATCATATGATACATGTCTTTCTCTGATTATCTTATTTCGCATAGCATAATACCCTCTAGTTCCATCCATGTTGTTGCAAATGGCAAGATTTGGGTGTTTTTTTTGATGGCTGCATAATATTCCATTGTATATATATACCACATCTTCTTTATCCATTCATCTGTCGATGGACATCTTGGCTCTTTCCATAGTTTGGCTATTGTGGACATCGCTGCTATAAACATTGGGGTACACGTACCCCTTATTATAATGCTGGGGGGAAAATCTTTTTAATGATGACTCAAAATTCAGGACCCCACAAAAGATTAATGAATTCTAAAACAAAAGTGTGCATGGCAAAAACAATTTTTTGAAATGTTACGTTTCAAAACGTTTGAAATGTTATGGAAGTAACGTACAAAAGTTGAATCTCCCTAACATAAAAGAGCTCATTTATTGAACACTACATCTGAAACTAATGATGTACCATAAGTTGGCTAATGGAATTTAAAAAAAATGAATTTGAAGAAAAAAAAAAGGCTCAAAAAAGAGAGAGAAAAG
Source organism: Mirounga leonina (assembly GCF_011800145.1). Classification (NCBI taxonomy): domain Eukaryota; kingdom Metazoa; phylum Chordata; class Mammalia; order Carnivora; family Phocidae; genus Mirounga; species Mirounga leonina. Next base: position 5,875,015 of record NW_023270816.1, read on the forward strand.
GGAACAAATGTCAATGGGTATCAAAAAAATGGCAAAGGATGTGAAAATACAACTCACAGAAAAGGATATACAAAAGGCTTTCAAAAATATCTTTAAAAGGCTATTATTCTCACAGTAAGAGAAGTGGAACTTAAAACAACACTGAAAGAATATTTACCTATAATATTGTCAAAACCCAAACTGATAGTGTTTTCTTCGAATAAACAATGGAAAACAGCTACTATCATTTATTGTTGATGAAAATATAATTTAATACCATCCCATGAAGCACCATTTGGCAATTTCTGTCAAAATTGTAAATATATAAAAATATATACCCTTTGAGAAAGCAGTTTCTATTCCAGGAATTTATCCTATATCATATTTATTATTTCTTTTTTTTAACCATACCTTTTTATTTTTCACTTTTCTCCGATTGTATTTTGAATGTGATTCTTATAAACAAATTTATAACTGAAGTTCATTTTTTCTTTTTTGACAATTTCTTAAGAGAATAAGATAATTTATACTTAAGATGATTACTTACATATTTGGGTTCATCCTACATATTTTCTCTTCTCCATGGGTTTTTCTGTTTTCCAAACATCCAGGTGGGATGTTTGACTAGCCTTCCATAAGGTCAATAGAGGTTTATCCACTTCCTCTACTATATTCTGTTCTCTGGGAAGTTAATTCTATTTCTGTTCTTTTGACTGGTATTCTTGCACTTTAATATACTTAATTAATTTTGAAGTTAACCAGTAACTTTATTTTCATCCCTATCAATGCAAGGACCTTACTTTGACTCAAATCACTGTCCTGTCATTTTCTCTACTTTTCCTTTCTAGTATTACGACTTCACTTTGTAACCTCATCATAACTGATGATTAAAAAAAAATTTTATAGTCAATGCTTCTTTGGTCTTATCCATTTGTTCAGTTTATTTACTGTTATCTCTTGCATCTCATTTCTTTGTCCTGTGTTCAGCTTATATAGTACATTTTATCCTTCAGTGAGGACAATGAGCTCTGGGTTGAAAAAACAAACAGAAAAAATCTCCATCTTGGTCAAATACATTTAGTTTGTCTTTATCTTGCATGCCAGTTTAGCTGAGTATGGCACTGAAGATTAATCATCATTGTTCCTTTAGCGTGTTGAGGGGTTTTTACCATCTTGTGGCCTCTATTTTGTTAATGAGAAGTGTAATTTCAAGCCCAATTTTGATCCTTTATATGTCATCTATCTTTTGTTTCTAGTTGTTTTTAAATCTTTTCCTTGACTTTGGAGTTTTATAGGTTTTCTGAAGTGTCCAGATTTGCATCTTCAGTCTGGAGATGCACATCTTTCTTCAGTTATGATTTCTCCAAATACCTCCTTTCCCTGTCTCTCTGGAACTCCCTGGGGCCGCAGGGGGAGCAAGTCAGATGGGGGCTTTCTGGTGCTACCTCTGCATTGGCTTTCCAGGTTCTGTGACCCAGACCCCTCCTTCTCTTTTTGTCTGTGGTCAATCTATTATCCAATGACTGGATTCTGAAGTTAATGCTGCTCTATGTCCTTCAGAAATTTTATTCAGTTCTTTTCTAAAAATATTCTATGTTTTGAGCACTTTAAAAAATTCTTTTTTTTTAAGATTTTATTTATTTATTTGAGAGAGAGAGAGAGCACAAGCAGGGGGAGGGGCAGAGGGAGAGGGAGAAGCAGAAACCCTGCTGAGCAGGGAGACTGACATGAGTCTTGATCCCAGGACTCCAAGATCATGACACTAGCTGAAGGCAGACACTCAACCTCCTGAGCCACCCAGGTGCCCCCACTTTAAAAAATTCTTTTCAGATTTTATTCTGTAATTTCTAGTTGCTAGTTCAGAGCTCATTCCCATGTTCACTGGTCTATTTAGTCTTTCTTATGGTGGTTCCATCACCATGATGGTGGTAAGTTTTAGATGGGGTTGCATTTTCTGTGGCAGCCCTATGCACCTAGCTCATGGGAGTATTAACACTTTCCACTTGCTTTGTCTGGGCCCCAGAAGTTTCCTTTCCATGGTCTGGGAAATGGGAAATTATATACACACACACACACACATACATATATACATATACACACACACACATATTTATTTTTATTTTTATTTTTTTACTTTAGATTTCTATTTGGGTTTCTGTTTCTCAAAGGAGATCTTTCCCATTAAGAGCTTTGTCACACGCTCTCTTTCCCTTTCCACAACTTTTCTTTGTCTCTACAAACTCAAGGAGAGACTTTCTGGTTCCCTTTCCAAGGTGGGGCAACCTTTGTAGGGCCCCAGTCCTATGCAAGAGTCTCAGCTTAACCCCCTTCTCTTGCTAAATGCCCTGTTTTCCTGGACTCTGGAGACATTAAAACCTCAGTCCCAATCTTGAGATCTGATCTGTATCTGCTACTCTCTTAAGTCAAATGGCACCACCTCTGTGACTCTGGATTTTGTCTTTATCTCTAGCATCTGAGTATTTCCTGACATAGACTTTGCATTGAACACATTTTGGTGTTTTTTAGGCTTTTTAGCAGTCTAAGGATCACATTAGTCTTGTCTGCCATCCGGTGTGAGGTCTCCTTTTTGACATTAAAGAGCATTTTTCATGCTCAAAAGTCTTTTTGCATCAAAAATTTCATGCATTAGTACATAATTTTAACTATATATTCAGTATCATTGAAAACGCTTAAAATGACATTTTTAAGTTATTTATCATAACCACATCTACATGCATTTGAAAAATAAAAGTACATCCATGTTTGAAATATGTTACACACACTATCCACAGACAGTGCTTAATGCCTATATAATTTGTAAGCCCTCTTGCAGTAACTCACCAGCTTCCTCAAGGAAGAACAGTGGGGCTGAGGCTTTATTTTATAAATGCCATAGTAAGTCCAAATGAAGTCATAATATATTAATAGATAATTACACTTTTTCAGATTAATTTGTGATTCTAAGCAAGATCTTTGGTTCCTATGATAACAGATATTTCCAGTTATATTGTATTTGCTAATTGAAGCAAAGATATGGAAAATGTAAGAGTAAGTTTCTAATTTGAGTTTTTAATGAAAATCATTAACCTCATTGTGTTTCTGACCTTTCAGTATAGCATTACTACCTTACACATTTGTTATGGGGATAAAGTTATATATGATAGTCCGAGTAAAGTTAGAATTTTATTGCTTTTGACCAAAGGTCACTGTAAGATTTAGAGATAACTTGTGAGTACTGTGTGATCTTTAAAAAGTTATAAAACATAAATTTTAAAAAGAGAGATTCTGTGAGTAAAACTACTTGATGTTTCTGGAGTTAACATCCAAGTGGTCATCAATCAGTATGTTACTGTGTAATTTTACCTGATGTATCTAAAATGGTCCTTGCTCTGTGTCCTACTTCAAAGAGATTTCTTTTAATTCTGGATTTCTTGCATAAACTTTGAAGAAAGATTCCCAAATCTTACAAAAGTTTGAAAACTACTATTTTTATAGTAATACTAAAGAAATATAAAGTGTAATATGTCATTAAAACAAGTTATCCTAAGAGCAAAATGATTTATATAACTGAAGTTTATTGCTGAATAAACAGTAAAAATGACCTTTTGTAAGTCTAAATGAACAAAAAAACCCACATTGATTTAGAAGAACTCTAAAGGATAATAGTCACCATGTGACAAATACATGGACAAAGACAAATAAGGGATCTCCTTACTTTTCTTTAAATTTTAGTTTTAATCTTGAATTATTCTCAATATCTAGATTTTTGAAAAAAGAAGACCTTGTGTTATTACCAGTATATTACTTATGGACATACATTAATATGTTTGGTTTTGATGATGCTATGAAAACCAGAAACTTTTCCTTCTAAAGTTTTAAAAATAAACAGAATAGCAAATTAACCCCTAAATGATTTGTAGTGAAATGAGGGTGAATAGAAGCACCAAGAAGCAAGCCATTCTGATTGTCTGTTAAAATACTCATAAAATTCATGAAATGTAAATAATCACTGTAGTCCTAATGGGGAAGACATAGCATTTTATTTGTAGAGTACACAAAGTTGTAGAAAACAATGTTGGTATTTGAGTAGACTAGGACACACTGCATTACTAATGATAACGAGGATGGAGACATGAGGTTAAATGGAACAGTCACCAGGAGATTATAATAATGCTGAACCTCTACATGCCTAACAACATAGCCTGAGAGACAGTATCACATCCTACAGCCAGATAGCTTGGGTTCAGATCCCAGCAACGCCTCTCTTTAGCTGGAGACCTTAGGCAAGTTATTGAACCTCTTAGTGCCTTAGTTTCTCCTTATGGAGAATAGAGATACTCATAACACTCACCTTTTAGAGTTGTCATGAGGAATGAAAAGAACTAATACACTTAAGTATTTACAATAGTGTCTGGTATCATAAACATGGCATTCTTTTACTGTTGCTGTTGTGGATGCTCTTAGTATTGTTGCCCCAAACCACACAAAGAAACAAATCAATGGAATTCCAAGGAAAAAAATGGCACATCAGCAGTCTTAGTAGGAGATTTTTAATTTGCTTGTCCAAGTGACCTAAATTCATTATTAATGTTTGAGAAAGACATGAGATAGCAGCAATAAAATATTTAAAGAGGTTTTCTTATTTTTCAAATCACTGCCCCCCCCCAAAAGTGATCTACATTAAAAAAAAAAAAAACTGCAAAATAGAAAGGAAAAAGTAAATGTAAAACACAACCAGGGGCCAAAAAATAAGATGACAGAAGTTAAAATAGACATTGTGATAAATGTGAGTGACTTAAAGTATTAAAATAAAAAGTCCTAGATCACATTAAAATATAAAATGTAATAATTTTCTATTTATAGGACACATATGTACAAATGTGACAGTGGGCTAAAAGAATTAGAAAAACATCAATAATATAGAAAAAATATACAGATGACATTTATATTATGAAGTTAGGCTACAAGGTAAAACTGATAGTAACACTGTACCTTTTGGAGCTGAATGATGTAGCAATACCTTTTAGTTGTCATGAGGAATGAACAAAATAGTTATACAAAATAGTGTTCTAAAATGTCTTCAAATACACAAAAATCCTTGAAGGCTGGCATTGGATATATATTCCATAAAATTTTACTATGAACAAAGTAAATTTTATGAATGTAAAAGGAATATAAAATGAAATTGATGTCCATATATACCTCCCTCTCGGATTCATTTTCCAAGCTCAATTTCAAGAGGACATCTAAACATTCAACTCTTTTTTTTTTTTTTAAGATTTTATTTATTTATTTGAGACAGAGAGAATGAGAGACAGAGAGCATGAGAGGGAGGAGGGTCAGAGGGAGAAGCAGACTCCCTGACGAGCAGGGAGCCTGATGCAGGACTTGATCCCGGGACTCCAGGATCATGACCTGAGCCAAAGGCAGTCGCTTAACCAACTGAGCCACCCAGGCGCCCCTAAACATTCAACTCTTGACTGTTTACTTCCTTAGGTGGCTGGGCAGTCCATGAGCAGACTGGAGACAGACCTCCTTCTTGGGGAACTGCAGGACATTTGATTCAATCTACAGTAGACACTCGGGGATGTGCTGGAGGTGTTACCAGTTAGTCATCCCCAGGGATAGGCAGGCATGTGGCTAGAGACTCCAAAAAGCTGAGAGAGAGCTAGAAGGTATAAGAACCTCCTAATGTAAAAGGCAGTTTCTCTGAGGTCTTGATGGGCTCCTCACTTAATTATAAGGTGGTAATTGAAAGCTGGGTGCATTCATAAGGACTTGAAGACCTGGGGAATTTGCACTTCTCACTGGGAACGCTGCACACATCCTTAGCTCTGTAAATGGATTGTGTCCTCAGTCCAAGTCTGTTGGCTTCTTTCCATTCATGATATCACCATCACTTCTGTCATCTTGCAGGTAGCAAGTCAGGTCATGGATACTCTAGACAGTGAAGGACCCAGGCTAGAGGCTGGAACAGATCTCCTGCAGCTCGCAACACATCTCTCTTCTCAATCCCAGAGCTTTTGTTTCCGTTTGCAGTTGGTGCTGGATGCTTTTACAAAGATCAGGACAAGAAGTCATGGAGGCATCATTGAGGGTGAAGGATATAGCAATGGAAAAGTGATGTATCTCTGTTCCCCAATGGAGCAGCCAAGAGAGATTGGGATATTCTGATTTTTTTGAGGTGACTTGAGAGCACCAACATTCTCCTTATCCTGCAGGATCCAGGGAACATTCACACAATCCTACTTTATCCCTCACTCTCATACTTGCTAGGTCCTGAAAAGACACATTTCACAAGAATATACTGGTGTGCCATCCCTATTAGATTCCTGTTGGAAATTCAGATCCTAATCTCTCTTCAACTGTTTTTTTTTTTTTTTCATTCTGTTCTTACATATATCTTTTCAACATACATACGGTGGACTTCTTGAATCCTTTTCAGTATTACATTTGTGCCAAATGGTAAAATACTAACCAAAGGACCGCAAAACAAGTATCAATGTTGATTATTTATTATTTATTATTCCAATCTGTTAAAATGTAAAGGTCAATGACTGTGACCCCATTGCTAATGGAATAAAGACATGCTGATGTACTTTAGGTTGTTAGATGAGTTGCTTAATAAAATTTTCCCAAAGTCCTGAAGAACGTGCTCCTCCTAAGTCGGTGACAGCCTCATAGCTGGTCTGGCCATGCTTCGCCCCATTGTTGTCTTCACGTGGCATTTCTTCTCTCTCCTTTCAGGTAGAAATTGAGAAGCTGGATTACCATCATTATCTGCCTCTGTTTTTTGATGGGCTCTGTGAAATGACATTTCCCTACGAGTTTTTTGCTCGGCAAGGAATCCACGACATGCTGGAACACGGGGGGAACAAGATTCTTCCTGTCATTCCACAGCTCATTATCCCGATAAAAAGTAAGTGAACAGGTGAAAAAGCATCATTCAGCTTAGAAGGTGCCGCTTTTTGACAACTCGCTAATTAAGCAATAAAACACAACAGATTGAGGCTATCCCCAGGTTTTGCAGGAATTTTATAGGTTGACTTATGGGGCCAGACATCCCAAATCTACTCTATCCCATTATTGATACTGCACTGAAGCTTCCCACATAAACTAAATTGCACAGGCTTTATACTAATTTAAAATGCTTCCGAGTAATGACACAAGCATTAACATTAATTTATACACGCAGAAGTAAAGTATGTGTCTTTGCATTCTACACCACCAACTTCCAAGTTCTTTTCAAATGACATCCCTAATTTTTAAATTACAATATAAACCCAATTATGTTTAGGATCTTTTAGGTAATAGGATTAATAATTTTAGGAAAAAAAAATTCTGGAATGGAGAAGAATTAATGTTACCAAATATTTGAAATTTTTTTTAATCTGTGATAGGTTACCTGGGGAAATTCTAGAGTAACCCTGTCACTGACTTACTTTCTTTGTTTATAGGATGAAATGCTTTATTTCTATGGCCAGGTTCTTCAGGCATGAATCTCTTTGGACTAGTTGTCTGAAAGCAGCCCCCTCCCAAAGTGTTTCTGAGATTTTCATTTGCCAGTAAGACGGTCTATAATGACTCCCGAACAAGCCCCGCGTTGCTCTGGGTCCAGCCTCCTCCTCTCACCCCACAGCTGCTGCTGACCCTTATAATAGAGCCATCAACCGGGGACAAGGGTCCAGGAGGGGATGGCCGGCCTCTCCAAGGTTGGAATGGCCAGGCCTAGGCCTTTACCACCGACCATCACACCCCAGGCTCTGTGCGCACCAGAGTTGCCCATCCATACTGCTGCTGCTGCTGGAAAGCAGAGGGGTGGTGCTGAGCACCTCCTGGGCAGGAACATCCCACCCCTTCCCAACTGCCCTGGGCATTTGGCCCCTTCCCCCACCGCAAGCTCTGCCTCACTCCTTAGTCCAGGGTGAACCACTTCCTGGCATGACTGACGGGACACCTGCGTCTCCTAGGATCTGGGGGAACCCCACCCTCACTGTCTCAGAGCTGCTCTTGCCATGTGCTTTGACCAGAACAAGAACTAAATAGTTCAACATGGGTCATTTCCTACACCTGGATTATTTCATCTTATCTATGGTGACCTTTTTATTGATTTGAATTAAGTTTCATTAGAATTCTAGATTTTTGGCCATTCTGCTGTCACTGTTTAAACTAAATCAGCTCTGAAACTTGCTCTCATGTTTTTGAGATTTTGTAAGAGATCTGTAACTGACCACTCCAGATTTCCACCAAGACGTAGAAGTAAACCCGAGCAAAAGGACAGGCTACCTTCTGTGAAAAGTAACATGGGAAGAGAAAGGACACTTTAAAGCAGCTTCCTCTCCCCTCATGCATCAGCTGAGTGAAGGGCTGATCTTTGAAGTCCTTCAGGAAGGACATATAATACTGAGTGGCAGTAAAATCCTTTCCAGATGTGATTTATTCTAACAGTTCACAATTTTTGAATGTTAAATTCTAGCTGAAATGCTGTATTTTATAGAGAATGCCCTACAAGTTTTATTGACCAATAAAAAGACCCAGAACATCCTCCCCAGGAACCGTCTTTAGAGGACATGATCCTTTGCCTCCTGCACTCAGCAGAATAGCAGGGACATCCAGAAGTCTGTTCTTTTCTTTAGAAGACTCTGTTCTTGTTAGGATCACTGTCTTCTCAGTACTTTTTCACTCACATCCATTGAAAACACTAAAAGGTAGAAAGAGAGTTTCTAAGTAATATTTTGATTATACTGTTTACAGTTAAAACATACCAAAGTAGAGCATTGCAGACCAAGGTGAATTGGTTTTCAACTTTATTTGATCTGTATTTTAAAGATATTTAAATGAGTTAAGAGAAGTGATGTGTTCTAAGGACAAAATTTACGGTACATACGTACTAGAGGTGATTTGCTCACAAGTGAAGACATTATTAAGAATTCAGTAAACATGTTTTGTCAGGTAAAATTAACTATATATGAATTTGATAATTCAAGATTCCAAAGGCAATGAGAATTTATTTTGGTAGATATCATTGCTTTTCTTCCTGGGTTTCCCCTATTATATACTGATCCTGAATCTAACTTGGTTTGCTTCTCAATCTACTTACATCACTAAAACCAAATTTTTCTCAGGAAGGAATACTGATTATGCAAGATCCTGCACAGTGCCAGCACGGTGTAAAAAATATAAGCTGTGTAAACGAAATCTTTCGGGGGAATTCTGGGTTGAGGCCAATTGATCTGGAAGCAGGCTGATTCACGTAATTGGCATAACATGTACAGGCATGTGTACCTGATTTTTCAAGCTGTACTATTAGTCTAATTCTGACTCTCTCCAAGGGCAAAAATTAACCTTACCATCACCAGCTAGCAGTTTTTGAATAATTTTCCTCGAATTCTAACTAGTATCTATACCAGTAAAGCAAAATACATAAACTCCCTACAAGGATAAGAACTGGACTGAGCTGCCCATCTACTTCTAGAATCTGGGGTTGACTTCAGCTGATTACAAGGCTGATCACACATTCAATATCTCTAGGCTTTCTAATGGAAAGCAGGGGAGAAGACACTTTTTCTTTCTCCTTCTCTTTGTTTCAAGACCCCAAGTGAGGTCACTCAGTAATAACCAGAAAAGTGTGTATCTCATACTTCATTCCATTTGTGTTGTTTTATGGCATAGTTATAGTTGCTTCCCTTTCCTCCCACTTTTTGATTTCCACCTTCTTGGGTTATTCTGGGTCAAAAACTTCAAAAAATACCGGTATAAAGGAGTCAGGGTTGACAATGGAACACTGATTGCTGACAGCAACAGCAGAACTTTATAGGGCAAGGATGAGATGAACCCTCTCAGCCATCTGAACTATGGGACGTAGGTTTCCATTTACTCCATCTGGTTAGGAAAACACACATGCATCAAAATCCAGCAGACAATACCAGGAAGGAGCCTCTAGAAACTCTGCATATTAAACTCAGAAAGGGATTCCAGTAATGGCCGGGAGGACAAAGACGCCAAGAGCAACCACAAGCACTGGGTTTGGGAATCTCTGTCTTCAGTAGCATTAAGAGTAATCACACCAACACCGCCACATGGGGCCATTCATAAAAGGCTGCTACACACAAGGAAGGAAATATCTCGAACAATGAAAGGAAAAGAATACCTCAACAACATTTAGTTCAGGAGCCAGAAGAAACCCATAGAAACTGGTTTGGATCCTCAGGACTCAGGAAGATATAGCATCTAGGAGACAGAGGCAGAAACCCATGGGGGTGGGGTGGGGAATTCTACACACAAAGAAATAAAAGTAACTGGGGTTAAGAATTTTACCAACAGTAAATTCCAGACAACAATGAGCATTGGAAGAGAACCACCTTGGGTATGTTTCATCCCATACACATGAGTAGAAGAGCTGATGTACATAACAAACGGCATGAACACTTGTTAAAAAAAAAAAAAAAAGACTCATAAGTAAAATGTCCACCTGTCTCATACAAGTAGTTACTGAGAATATGCTCCAGCTCTCAGGAGGTAAAGCCAAGTTAAGGACCCCGAAATTAGGATGTCATAGTGTGAAAAGCAGCTAACATTAAAAGTCACTAAATCTAGAGTTAAGTTTAAATAGTTGATGGAAAAGAGTTCCAAAACTGCATGAAATCTCACGTAATTATTTTGGAGTAATGTCTCTAAAAATCCAAGGAAATTGGGTATAAGCCTTCAAAATCATGGAAAAGATCTAAGTAGTTAAAACAGAACCTACATGTTAAAATGACAAAAACTGAACAGACAGCAAAGAGGTGCTAGTTTCAAAAGCATAAAATAAGGTGAAAAGCATGAAATCAAATAAATCAGCTTTAACTTGAAAATTAACTTTCAGATTGGTTTGTGGGAAAAAACTGTATATAAAACTAAATAATACTTGACTAGCTTAAAAATAAATGATATATTGGGATGAAAGAGAAAAAAGGAAGGAAGAGTTATTGTCATTGTAGAAAGGTAGAAGTTAATGTAAAAAATTTCACAGGTATAGAGGATCAATTTGTATCGATAAAAATATTCTAGGTAAAGATGTAATTGGTATAAGCCTTAGTTCTCGGAAAAACCATGGCATCATGTTTAAAACAACAAACAGCTACTTAAATTAGTCATTTTTTTTGCCTGTGGAAGGAGAGTAAACCTCTTGACCCTGAGACAGTGTGATGCTGGTTCTTCTTCCACTGCCTGACCTTCAGCTCCAAGATCTACAGTCTTTACCAATCCAAGTGGACACACTGCCTCTAACACACCATGTCCCAAACTTCAGCATGTGTATTAATCACCTGCAAGTGTGTATGAATCGCTTGGTGACATGCAGGTCCCACACAGCAGCTGTGAGATGGATCTGGGGACTGGATTTCTAAGAAGCCCCCAGTTGATGCTCTGCTGCTGCTGCAAGGTCAAGGAACAGCCGACCAAGGCCAAGATGACACTTGACACCCCAGATCCTCCCACAAGATGCTGGGAATGAGAACAAGGTAGGGAATGAGCTGGTAGAAACAGATGAATGATCATCTTCTATCTTACATTTAGGGTATCAAGAGATGTTGCTTCTTTCATGCTGTGAATAATTAGAAAAATATAATGTTAAGCTTTTAGGCCTTAAAAGTAACCATTAGTGGGTTAAAATAGATGGTCATCATATGAAGTAGTAAGGAAAGAAAAATGAAAAATTAAGTTAAGGCAATAACTTAAAAAAAAAAAAAAAGCCAACGTAGAATGTAAAAAAACAAAACAAAACAAAACAAAAAAACCCAATAAGATGACAAAAGGAAACCCAAATAATTTGTTATGATTACAGATAAATGGGAGAAATGATCACTAATCACAAGAAAAAAGTCTTGGTTTGGGAACTTTGAGAGGTTGTTCCCACTGTTTGTTCCCAACCGTATGGTTTTGGTGGAGACTGCCAGTTACCAAGTAATGATCAAAATTTAGCTCTCACAACAAAAGCAAAAATAAACAAGTGGGACTATATCAAACTAAAAATCTTCTGCACAGCAAAGGAAACCATAAACAAAATGAAAAAGCAACCTACCAAATGGTAGAAAATATTTGCAAATCATGTATCTGATAAGGGGTTAATATCCAAAATATATAAAGGACTCATACAACTCAATAACAAAAAAAAAGATCCAATTTGAAAAATGAGCAGACTGAGGGTTCCTGGAGTGGAGGGGGGTGGGAGGGATGGGGTGGCTGGGTGATGGACACTGGGGAGGGTATGTGCTATGGTGAGTGCTGTGAATTGTGTAATACTGATGAATCACAGACCTGTACCCCTGAAACAAATAATACATTATGTTAATAAAAAAATAAAATAAATGAACAGAGGATTTGAATAAACACTTTTCCAAAGAAGACATAGAGATGGCCAACAGGCCTGAAAAGATGCTTGACATCACTGTCAGGAAAATGCAAATCAAAACCACAATATCGCCTCACACCTGTTAGAATGACAGTTATCAAAAACACAAGAAATAACTTGTTGGCAAAGATGGAGAGAGAAGGGAACCCTTGTACACTCTTAGTGGGAATGCAGACTGGTGCAGCCACTATGGAAAAATGAATGGAGTTTCCTCAAAAAAGGTAAAAAAGAACTAACATAATGATCTAGCAATTACACTTCTGGGTATTTATCTGAAGAAAACAAAAACACTAATTCAACCCACAGGTTCACTGCAACATTATTTATAATTGTCATATATAGAAATAACTTAAGTGTCCATTGATGAATGAATGGATAAAGAAATTGTGGTGTATATCTATGATGGAATATTACTCAGCCATAAAAAATGGGGAAATCTATCATTTTTGACAACATGGATGGACCTCAAGGGCATTACGCTAAGAGAAATCAGGGAAATACAAACACCATATGATCTCTTATGTGGAATCTCAAGAAATTAAAGCAAAACAAAACAAAAAACAAGTTCATAGATACAGAGACAAGATTGGTGGTTGCCAGAGGTCGGGTGTTGGGAGTGGGAGAAATGGGTGAACGTCAAAAGGTACACACTTCCAGTTATAAAATAAATAAATATAAATATATAAAATAATAAAAACATATAAAATAAGTCATGGGGATGTAATGTACATCATGTTGACTATAGTTAATATAGTTGATGTTTAAAAATTGCTAAGAGAGTAGATACTAAAGCACTCATCACAAGAAAAATTTTTTGTAACTATATGTGGTGACAGATGTTTACTAGGCTTATTGTAGTGATCATTTTCTAATTTATACTAATCAAACCATTACATTGTACACCTGAAGCTAACATAATGTTATATGTCACTTATATCTCAATTTTTAAAAAATTTATCTCTCTTTCACAAACTTATCTTCTTCCCCCCTCCATCCTTACAATATAGCTATATCACAATTTTGGTCAGATTAATAATCAATTGTTACACTATTGTGATCACATCAGTCCTATTCACTGCACATCACACATCTATTATGATTACATTTCTTTCCTTAGACAACTTGTTTTGCTTAGCACTGATAATTGTCTCATTTAGTTTGTATGATTTGTATATGCTTACTATTTTTTCAAATATTTTAAGATCTAGCAAATGAATGTTGTTTTTCAAATGTTCAGAACATCAGGCAACTTATCAATTTTCTTTCTTTTTCTGGAGACTTGGGTCCTTCCACTCTCCATCTTTCTGTTCCAGTCTGGTCCCAGTGACCCAACACTATTGTTATTCCTCTCTCAGGTTTACTGTCTTTTTCCTTAACTGTTGTCTTGTTTTCCTCATCTTTTTTATAGTGCACATTTCCCAGTAGTTTCCTGTAAGTACATGAAAAGTTTAGTTTTAATCCTTGTCTGGAAATCCTTCCATCACACTTGATTATTAGTTTGGCTATGTTGAAAATAGTGTTCATTTAGAATTTTGAGGTCTTGTCTCCCTTGTCTCAAGTTATTACCTTGCTTTGAACATCTTGATGCTATTGGAGTTTTTGGCCATTTGCCTGTGCCTGTTTCTCCCAATCTCTGAAAGCTTTCTGGATGTTCTCTTTATTTCTGGTGATGTGAAATTTCATGTCAATATGCTTTGATGCGGCTGTGTGTTTCTTCACTGTACTGGGAAATTTCAATTTAGAGACATAGGTCTTTCAACACTAGAAACCATTCATGTATTCTTCCTGTAATAATGTTCTCCCTCTATTTTATTTTTCTGTAATTCCTGCATATATATAAATTATATATAAAATTATTGTATATAAATGTAAATATATATTATGTATAAATTATATATAAAATTACTTTGTGGGTTGATTCTCTAATTCTGTCTATAATTCCTGCATGTATAAACAATATATATAATTATTATATATAAATATTAAATTATATAAATTATAATTATAGAAGTTATATATATAAAATTATCTTGTGGGTTGATTCTCCAATATCTTTATCTTTTTGCTCAGATTTCCTGATTCTGCTTAGTTCTACTTCCTGGGAAATTTCCTTAACATCATCTTCCAAAACTTTCATTGAGTATTTTGTTAGTTACCATAATTTACTTTTATTCTGATTATTGCTTCTTAATAGTATTTTGTTTTCTTCTTTATAAATCCGTTATGTTCAGGCTCCTATCTCTCTTTGAATGTTTATTATCGGTTTTGCAGGGCCTGGTGTTTGGTTAGAGGTTTTTGCTGCTTACCTAATTACATTCTTTATTCATTCTGTAACAATGAACTTTCTTTTTGCTAGCTCTTAAGACTCTTAATCCTACATGCAGATCAACAGGACAATATACGGGCAAAGAGCATAAACTATGGAATCAGACCAGCCAGCTTTTAATCTGGCTGTACCATTTAGTAGCCATCGGACCTAGGGCAAGTTGTTTTACTCCATGTGATACTGTTGCTTGGTCTATAAAATGGGAATATTATTATTAATATTATATGACATGCCAACTCATTTTATGAAGCTAGCATAGCCTTGATAGCAACAAGTTCATTATAACACATTACAAGAAGGAAGCTTCTAGGACAATCTCATCCATGAACATCAATGAAAAATTTCTAAACAAAATTATGAGAGAACCAAATCCATCAATATATAAAAATTATAGTATCTCATGCCAAAGTTGGTTTTATTACAGGAACGTAAGAGTGGCTTAATATTAGAAAAATCAGTTAATGCAATTTATATTAGTGTATTATGATGATGGCAAAATGCATTTGATAAAAACCAATACCTATTTATGTTTTTTTAAGATTTTATTTATTTATTTGAGAAAGGGAGAGTGAACGGGAGAAGCAGGCTCCTCGCTGAACAGGAAGCCCGACATGGGACTTGATCCCAGGACCCTGAAATCATGACCTGCCCTGAAGGCAGATGCTTAACCAACTGAGCAACCCAGGTGCCCCCTCTTTGGGTTTTTAAAACAAACTAAGACTAGAAGAAAATTCTCCTTAATATGATGGGAATTTTATCAATCAGAACAGGCTAGGTTATGTTGAAATAACAACCAATCTCCAAAATCAAAAGCTTAAAACAGTAAGTGACTTAGAATGAAAGTCTGTTTCCTTACATGTGCTAAGTGCCAATTTCAGGTTAACAGGGGGCTTGTTCACAGCAATCACTTAGGGGCGTAGCCTGGTGGATGTCACTGCTGACAGCACCAGAGGAAACAAGAGTCCCAAAGGATCTCTTTCTGGGAGATAAAGTGCTCCATCCTGGAAGTAACATATTTCATTTCTATTCATTACTCATTGGCCGGATCTAGTCCAGGGCCCATCCAACCTCAGCAGGCCAGAAATTATAATCATACCATGGACATTATGAATAAGATATTTTAAAGTCTCTGGGTTCTGTTATATTCTTCTGAAGAGTACTTATTCTGACAGTTAACCTGTTCAACATAAACTTCAAACTTTGTCTCCCTGTGGTAGACAGCAATCAGAGTTCTTCCATCTCTTAGCTCTGGCTCATCATCTGGGCCTGCTGGGATCTCTTGCATGTGTATAACCCTTAGGGGTTAGCTAAAGCTGGGCTTTCTTGCAGGTTTTTAGTTTACCTGCTCTTTGGGGCTCTTTCTTCCAGGATTACCCCCCCCCACACACTAACTTTCTACCTGCTGTGCCATCCCAAAAGTCTCACCTTTGACATCTCAAGCCAGTATTCCTGCTACTATCTTGTGCCCCAGGCCACATACCTTAGCTATTAGAGGCACAAAGTTTTCAATTCACAAATCTTAACTGATACACTTCCCTCTTTCAAGGACAGACTCCTCTCTACTTTCAGCCTACTTTAAATTCTTTGGCATGACCTTCAAGGATTCCTTTTAAATGTCTGGCTGCAAATTGTTTTTGACCTTATCTCTTATTACAGTTGACCCCTGAACAATGCAGAGTTTAGAGGCGCCAACCCCCTGCATAGTTGAAAATCTTGGTATAAGCTTTGACTCCCTCAAAACTTAACTACTAATAGTCTACTGTTGACTGGAAGTCTTATTGATAGCATAAACCCTCGATTAACACATATTTTGTA
The DNA here is from genome assembly GCF_011800145.1 of Mirounga leonina. Classification (NCBI taxonomy): domain Eukaryota; kingdom Metazoa; phylum Chordata; class Mammalia; order Carnivora; family Phocidae; genus Mirounga; species Mirounga leonina. The sequence continues at coordinate 5,891,526 of NW_023270816.1, forward strand.
TGCTCTAAGGATTTTATATTCTTATAATAAAGTAAGCTAGGGAAAAATGTTATTAAGAAAATCATAAGGGGGCGCCTGGGTGGCTCAGTTGGTTAAGCGACTGCCTTCGGCTCAGGTCATGATCCTGGAGTCCCGGGATCGAGTCCCGCATCGGGCTCCCTGCTCAGCACGGAGTCTGCTTCTCCCTCTGACCCTCCTCCCTCTCGTGTGCTCTCTCTCTCTCATTCTCTCTGTCTCAAGTAAATAAATAAAATCTTTAAAAAAAAAAAAAAGAAAATCATAAGAGAAAATATAGTACTGTACTGTATTGATTGAAAAAATCTGCATATAAGTAGACACTTGCAGTTAGTGTTGTTCAAAGGTCAACTATATTTCCCTTTGTGTGCCCTGTTAGCTATAGCCAAACTAAATGTGCTATAAAATTTCTTTTCTAATTCTGTACCTTTGCTTTCTTTTAAGAATGCCCTCTCTCACATCCCCCAGGGTCTCAGTGGTAAGGGACCTTCAAAGCTCAGCTCAAATAGGAATTGTTCTTTGAAGCCTCTTCTGTTTCTTCTCTCCCTGCTTATCCTAAACTCCAGCCCTCTACCCACCCCATTTTCCCTCCCCCACAGAATTTTGTATCTTCCTTTGTTGTGTCACTTAGAATATAATCTTAGTAAGTAATATATTCCCAACATCATCTAATGGGCTTACTAGTACATCATCAATTCATCAAAATACTTGCAAAATTAATTTGATCAGGTGCATAACTGTCAACAGTATGAAAATCTGTATAGGTGTCATAGTCAAAAGTGTGAAGTGGCCATTTGGGCTTGCCACTATAATGTATATCATACAAAAACTATTTTGTAAGAATCCCTAATCTCAAAGAACATAAAGAATATAATGACATAATGCTTTCTATTTACAAGAGAAATTATGTAAGTGGTGAGAGTAATTTTTTGTTTATTCATCTTACATTCTCTCATGTGATTCTTTTTGTTTATAAGCAGAAACCTACATTTGTGAGATGGTCTACTAGGAGCCAAGTTGACTCCAGCTGCTAAAGAATTACAGAAATATCTGATCTACAAATAGACAGCACATAAGACAGTGGCCTCATTAGGAGAGCTTTAATGAGTTGAGGTCACCCAGCTATAAAGGATAAACATGCACAGACACAGCTAAAGAAACTTAATATTTAAGTAGCAATAACGTTTTAAAAAGCAAGATATTCTTGTTAATACTCAATGGAAAAAGTATACCAAGTAAGGATAAAACATGAGAATCCATATCACAATATAAAAAATTGTTTTGAGAATTCTACTTAATTAGAAAGGAACAAGTACGACTGAAATGCATTACTCTTTATTTATGATCTAATAATTTTACTTATATACCTTGAAATTGCCCAGTTAAATGATTTTTAAAGCAATAATAACTATAAAAAAGTCATGATGTTTAACTTAAAAAGAAAATACCTAATTCTGAAAATATGGAAAAGAGGTGTATTAAGATTATTTTGATTACCAAATAAAAAAAAAATTCAAATTGTCAGTCAGGTTTGCTTGATGACTCACATAACTGAACAATCCAGAGATGGGTCTCATTTCAAGCATGGTTTAATCTGGTGGCTCACCACTGTCACTTTCTGCTTTGTTTTATGCAAGATCATCTTAAAGCTGGCTCCCTTCTTGGCCTCTGAATGTTCCAAGTAGATCCAGGGACTACATGCTTGCTTACTTACTTACGTATACCTGTAAGAAAGCGAAAGTGTCATTGCCCCTGAATTTATTATACCACCTAGGGGCACATGCCCAGCCTTGAACTGTTATCAAGGGGATGGAACACACTGACTGGATTAACCTAGGTCATGCAATCATAGTACTGGTTAGGGGAAAGGAGAAGTTAGTTTCCCCAAATAACATGAATTCTATGTCAGAGACATTTACGGAGCACCAAATATCTAACAGCTCCCCAGCACTTCTGTTATGCAGTTCTGTGGAAGCATGGGACTAAGTCTGCCAATGGGCTGTGAATGGAAGAGGTGTGTGTTCCCTCCAAACTAAGCTTTTCAGAGCCAATGCACTGTCCTCCTACTCTCTCTTCTCCCCACCCTGTGTTAACCTGAATTGGATATCTACCATGAATGTGAAATGGTCCTTTTCCATGTGAAGCCAATGAGCCCATAGGGTTAATCTATTGCTGCAGCAAACCTAGCCTGTACTGACCAATTCAGATTCCCAAATGAGAACCCATATCTATAGAGGGAAATGGAATCTGGAATCTTATAGCTTAAAATATCCATTTTATCAGGAAGTCACCTCCATCTTGTGGTCTTTCAGTAGCTGATGCTAAAGACCACACCTCTCTGTCCTTTTTGAGAATTAGTGTGGCCACTGGAAAGGGACCTGTCCCTTGCTTCTACCACAGGCTTTACCATTTTGTGCAGATTAGTCCAACTCCTTGAGCTCAGGAGATGAGTCTGCATCTCCAGCTCTGAACATTTCTCCTGAACATGTTCCAAGTCTGGCTCCATTTCTACCGGGGCTTGGTGAGATGTTGGGAGGAAGTAGGGTCTAACCACCCTGAGCACAGGGCTTGAGCTCATGCAAACCAGACCCCAGCCTGCCATTAACTAGCTGTGTGGTTTTGGCAAATGAATTATGTCATTTCTCCCAGGGGATTATAAAACCTACTGCCCAGAAATGATGTAAGAATTAGCCAATCACATGAGTAGAATGTTTAGCACAGTGCCAAGTCAAGGTGGTAATAATAGTAAATTATCATTTTTGCCTTCTTGGTGTTCCTTCATGTTCATAGCTCTGCAGACTTCCTAACTTTGGGTCATTGAAAAATTAATAGATTTGGATTCTATAACTCTCATCAAAGTTACAATAAAAATGTTAGATGGAAATGGATTAGATCAAGTAGAGACCTTGGTGGTATTACAGTAGGACCAAATCATCAAGGCATATTGCTTGGATTCAGTTGCTCACACAGGAGGGAAAAAAAAAAAAAGAAAAGCCTAACTCAGCCATTTCTGTGCCTTGCCTACAAGGGAGGTCTTGCCAGATGCCTTGCTGATAGTCTGTCTATGATCTCCTTTATGAGTAAACTTATCAGAATACATGAAGTAAGCTTGGCCTGACATTTCAGAGAACTCACTCTGGCTGGTAATAATCACTACTATTTTCTTGGGAGTTCTCAAATAACTTGCTTAAATAATCAATTCCAGAATTGTACCACATACTGATGCCAAACTTAGCAGTGTGCAGTTCTTCAAAGGGGGGCTCCTTCTTGGAAATGGGTGTTCATCTACCTTCTGTACAGTGCCACAACTCTCAGCTTCCTGGTTTTGTGTCATAGCCTTCTTTATAGTCGACTACTTCCACTGTCTTAAAGTTGGGGCAAATTTAGAAACCTTTCCTCCACCAGAGGAAGAAATGTAACCGTAATTCTCAGAAGTGCCTGCTTGTTACAGCAGATCGTGATTTGGTCTTATTCTGAGAATGGAGTCAGGGCTGGCCAGCTCCTTGCTTGGGTCATCAGTCCATCTGTGGCCCACTCCTTCCTGCTGAACGGAGCCAGCAGTCTAGGGACAGGGGAGCAAGGTGCAAAGAGACAAACCCTGCATGCTTTCTGACAAAGCAGAGTATGGGTAAATTTATTCTTTGTTACTGTTAGAGGTGTTCAGGTTGTATGAAAACCTGCAAAGCCCCAACCTTGGCTACAACAAGCCTGAGGAGTGTGTGGGATTACATTGTTATTCAGGTTTCTTTTATGTCTGCAAAGTTGTGAGTGTAACCTCGATCATGCTAGGGACTCTATTGTTGAGACCATTTTGGTAATGAATACTTTCATTTATTAAAAAAATTATTAATTATGTATCAGTCTTTAAAACTAAGTATTTAAGGGAAAGAAAAGCCAAACACTCACCAAATGCTAAGTTGTGTTCTATGGTCCTAAAGTCAGAATATATTCTTGTCAATTGAGAAAGTATAAAAATTAACTACTTCTAATAACAAAGCTTTGAAAGAAAATCTGCATTTTGTATAAAGGTAGTTTTTCCTTTCTGCATGGGAGGAGAGAAACATTGATGCTTTTATTGTTAACATAACACTTACTGGAAAACAATGAATTAAAGACAAAATTGTAGCCTTTATCATAAGTTTCCTGGATGCCCGTAATAGCTGAGCTAAGTCTCTGATGCATTAATTGCCCAAGAATATGAGAACTCAGCCATATCACATTTATTTAGCAGTTGAATTCTGTTTGGGAAGAGAAAAATTTCTACAATTTTGAAACCTACATTTAGTTTGAAAACATATTGTGAATTCATATATTTTGTAAATTAATGAATTACATGATTAGCGCCCCTTGACCAGCAAAATTTATGTCCATTGCAATCCAATTCAACTAATATGTTAGACCAAACAATCTTAAATATTTATAAAATATTTTAACTTTAAAAAAATACTTAAGATACATCATTAAGATTTCTCTAATAGGCAAATTCTTGGAGATAGCAAGCAAGTAGATGAGAGGTTACTAGGGGCTGTTTTGGGTCATGAAAAAGTTTTGGAAATAGGTAGTAGTGATGGTTGCACAATTTTGTGAATGTAATTCATGCCACAGAATTGCACACTAGCAAATGGTCAAATGACATTTTATATTATACATATTTTATACAATAAAAATAATAATCATTTAAGATAAATAAATGAGAATGATTCAAAGTCTTAAATGTCTACTCTCAGCATTATAATACTGTATTTTCTTTTAGAAATTCTGGCCTCTGACATATGACCAAAAATAAATACTAGAAAGTTAAGATCAATTTAGCAATGTTTGTGATAATATATTTACTTTTAGAACCCCACTGAATTCACTCAAGAATTAAGTTCACCAGTAAATAAATATATAAAAATAATGTTTTTATGTATGTGTTATGAAGAATTTTTAGAATGCATATTGGGATAAAATGGTCTTAGACAAATAGTATCAAAGTATAAAATTCCTTTGAGTAAACCTAACAAATTATGCAGAATCTAAATGAAAAATACTGTAAAGCTTTCCTGAGGAGGTTAAAGATGACAAGGAAAATTGAAGAGATACATGTTTCTAATGGAAAGATTCAGTAGTAAAGATGTAAATTTCACCCCAAATAATCTCTAAACTTATTAAAATTTTTATCAGTCTCAAGCATATTTTTTAAGCTCACCAAATTATTTTAAAGTTTGTCTCAAGATATAAATGGTTAAGAATAATCAAGAAAATACTGAGAACGCATAAGGAGAGAGTTCTACATTCCACTAAATTAAAATATACGAAGTCATCATGAAGAATATTTTTAGGTAAATATGCTGAATATTTTTTAAGCAGTATAAAAAAGTATGTCTTTTTAATGGAATAAAATCCTATGTGTACGTATGCCTACAGAAAAGATAGTCTCTACTGTTAGCGCCTGAGTATATAAATTTCTGTTTACATTCTATTCTACAAAATGAGATCATAGCTTTATAACCTACTTTTTTCCTCACCTGTATCTTATAAACATTTTCCTATTTTTTAAAAAATATTTTTCTATTAGATGACTTTGGTAACTTTGTAATTTTCCATTATATAGGTATACCTGAATTTACTTAATCCATTGTTTTTGGAACATTTAGATTGTTTCTAATTATAAATATTATCTATCACATCCTTCCCTGTGACTCTTTCTGCACAGGTGCATACTTCCTTAGACTAAATGCCCAGAAGCGCAATAGCTGGATCAAATACTATACACATACAGTAATGCCCACCCCCCCGGCCCCAGCACACACACACACTTTTATCCATGGTTTTGCTTTCCTTGGTTTCAGTTTCCCATGGTCAGCTGCAATCCAGAAGCAGATGATCCTCCTTCTGGCATATGTCAGAAGGTCAATACTAGCCTAATGTTATGTCACAATTCCTACATCATTCCTCTCACTTTATCTCATCACATAGGCATTTTGCCCTCTCTCATTACCACAAGAAGGGTGAGTATAGTACAATAAGATAAAGAGGGAGAGAGACCACATTCACGTAACTTTTATTACAGTATATTGTTATAATTGTGCTATTAGTTATAATTTCTTATTGTACCTAATTTATAAATTAAACTTTATGATAAGAATGTATGTATAGGAAAAAACATGGCCTATGTGGGCTTTGGTACTATCTGATATTACAAGCATTTACTGGGGGTCGTGGAACATATCCCCCATGGATAAGGGGTCGGGGGGGACTACTATATTGCTATAGAAAGATTGTGATGGTTTATAATACAGTATCTATGAGAGTGCCTCTTTTCCTAAACCTGTGTCCACACTGAGTATTAAATTTTCAAAAACTTTTTGTTAAATGATTTTCAAAATTATAAAGTAGTATTATTTTGATTACTAATGAAGCTGAACATTCTGGAGTATTAATTATTTTTATTAATTTGTATATTATCTATTCATATTCCTTGCCCATTGTTTTTAACTTTATACTCTTTTTTATTATTAACATATAATGTCCTTGCCCATTTTTAAATTAGCAAACTCAATCTTATTGGTTTGTGATAGCTATTTGTATATCAAGGATATTAACATTTATAGCATATGTCAAAAATATTTTTTAGACTTTATTGTTTGCTTTTGCATTTTGTTTGGTGTTTCCAGTTTTAAAAGAAGTAGAAATATTTCCATTTTTCCTGATTCCCCGGTAGTGAATCATATCTAATGGTAGAAAATGTTCACACTTTGCAAAAATTACAGCAATAATGGATTTTATGCTTGAGAAAAATCATACATGTAACTTATAACCATCTAAGATGAATAAGTTTTACCACTTTGACTTTAAATTATTTTTTTTCCTTATTCTTCAGCAATTTCTATATATCTGGAAGCTCTATCTTGTTGATTATACTTGAAGGAAGTAAGCAGTACAATAGAAATCCAATTTTTCTGAATAGAAAGGTTCCACTGGCTGATCTATAATGTCAGTAGATATCTCATATCAGACCCTTTTCAAAATCTTAAATCTTGAGTTCAAAGTCCTCACTTATGTGTTGACAATAGCTTTCAGGCCTATCAAGACAAGAATAAACACATTTCTGCTCTTTCAAGCTACAGAATCATATTCTTTATATCTGTTAACATACTTTTTCAAAGGAAAAGAACTTTGTTTCCAAAAAAAAAAAAAAAGCCCTTTTTTATTTAATTCCATTGGGATGGTAAGAACAAAAAGACTTCCAACTTAATGGTATATCTTAATTCCTCAAGAATGAGGAAGAAAAATAGAGGAACTGAAGTGGAAAGGGGCAACATAAAAAAAAAAAATCCCTCTTGGATGATGTTCAGGGGCTTTTATAGTGCATACCCTGGCTTTATTTCACAGTGAGTGCAGAGGTTTTAGATCTATTCCCTGGTCATTTAGGAGACTCAGAGTTCCATTTTAGATGCCATTAAGAGTAATGGTTTACACATCTTACTTGTCAGTCATTGTCAATCCAATAACATTTATCACAAACATGTTAATTCAATCAAGTTTGCAGTAAAATGAAATAATTATTTCCTGATAGCTGTTATTACCATCCATGGTGAGAGAGATTGTTAGTTTATTTCCATGTGATCAATTATCTATACAGACAGGCATAAACCTAATCAACAAAAGTTTGATGTTATTATTACTCATAGATACAAAAACTTTACTCCATAATCAATATATTCTATATGGCGAACTCTAACATTGGTAGTAAATGAGCATATTCTAGGCTTATTGCAAGCATTGGTATGCATTTTCTAAAAGAAGAAAACTGTGAGAAAGCCAGTATTCTATAGCCATTATGGCTATGAAAATCTTTCCTGCAATTGTCAGATGGACTCTACACAATGATAAAACTATTTAGAAAACTGTTTCTATGCTATCTGGAGTTTTGTTCCCACACTGCTAAGCAGAACTTTATCCCTATGAGCTGGAGTCAACCTTGTAGGAGGACTCTTTTTATCTAAGAGGAGACAGCCTCTAGCATGCTCTTCCCTCTCCTGGAATACTCTTCACCTAAATAACCACTACTCATCCCTCGAGTCTGTCCCTGTGTCTAAGAGCCTTCTTTACTCTATCCACTGGGCTGGATGCCCCTTTAGATTTGCTGTTTAAATACCCTATCTTTCTTAACATGTTTAGCTTCATTGGTAGACATTTTGAAAGAGTGTTTACTGCCCATAATCCTCATAGCAACATTTCTGCTGGTTCCCAAGTTCTCTTTTGTTAAACTGAGCTGGGTCAGGAGGCAGGGTTCAGTACTTGGTTACCTGAAAAACCAAAACATTTTGGATTGGACAAAACCAGAAAAAGAGCCCCCACTTCTGTCTGTGAGATCCTATACCTGCCCTTCGCCCTTTCCAGAAACTTCCCTCAGGCACTTTGCTTTTGAGTATCTTATTACTACAACTTTTAGGCTAAATCATAGCCTTCTATTTCTAGTTGTTTTCAGAATAGGGTATGGCCTGCAGTGTGTCTAAATTCTGTGGTAATGAGCCATCATACAACTGAAATTCCATAGTTATGTTTAGATTGGTTCCTGGAGTTAAAGCTGAGCCATCTCCATTCACCACATTTGTGTTTACAGACGGTCTTCAACTTAAAATTGTTTGATTTAGGATTTTTCAACTTTAAAAAAGCCAAATGCATTCAGTAGAAACTGAACTTTGAATTTTGAATTTCTTTCTGGGCTAGTGATATGCGATAGAATATTTTCTCATGATGCTGGGAGGTGGCAATGAGCTGCAATTGCCAGTCAGTCATGCAAGGATGAACAACTGATACACTCACGATTCTGTACCCATACAACCATTCTGGTTTTCACTTTCAGTAGAGTATTCAATAAATATATGAGATACTCAACACTTTTGACCCTGGGAGGCTAGGAATCTGGTTGTATCATTGCTAATATGGGGAATGTAGGAAAAATAGAAAGTTTATGGAGGAAACTTATCTTTGGAACACACTGAATTTGAGGTGCTAGAAGATCCCGGCTATTAGAAATGTGAGCTACAGTTCAAGAATAATGTCAGGACTGCATCACATATATTGGCCATGGTGTCATCCCTTTTGGTAGCCTGGCTCCTTTTGTCCTTCCATAAATGACACATAGGTTAATCATAGCCAATCTTTTCTTTAGAAGATGGAACATCTTACAGATAAGAGCCTTTGACTTTCTTTTGGAATAGTCTGGGGGCATCAGTTTGTCACCACCTCTGACGTTCTATGATACATGCCTTATATAGCCCTTCTATTTAAGTCTTGGAACTTTTAGTCATTTTAGAAAATAAATAATACATTCCCATGATTGGGGAAACTGAGACCACATAGGGGAGTTGGCAAGTTCATACATCCAATTACCAGCATTCTGGTCCCTAGTCCTCTGCTTTCCCCACTGGAACGAATGATACCTTCCAGACCCAGCAAGTGGGGGGACAACCAGGTAACTTACTGTTTCCATCCAATCTCTCTAGTGTAGCTTGTTACTGTGCATTTAGAATTGTTCTTTAAAACCATTTTGCATTCTTTGGGTCTCTTATTTACTGTTGATTCCTTCTGAAGTTCTGAGCTTTAAAACTGTTGCTTTTCTTTCCTGCGTTCTTGAGAGTCTAAATATAGTCGCTTCATGTTCACTTCTACCAAGAACCTTGTCGGAGTTTGTTACAGCCTGTAGTTTCTTCTCACACACACCACACCCAGTTCTCCCTTCCCAAATAAATGTTTGTTTCGTGGTAATGGTTTTAAGGATCACATAGGTTGTTAACTGGAAAGGACTGTTGCATAGAAATTTGTCTGTCGGCCTTCATGGGGCCCTTTTACCCCAACGACGCTAACGGATCTTGTCCATCACCAGCCTCTTCTGTGAAGGACGATGAGCGGCTTTCTTAGGGTTGGTGAGGGATGGGCACAAATTGGAAGAACAAATAATTAACAAACAAGATCTTGTTTATAACATTAAAGGCTACCGGGCATCATTCAAAACTATAGTAATAAAGGTTCATCCAGCTAACCTCATACAGTTCAGTTAAGTGTTCTACAAGTGGACTTCACCTTACCATTGTTGGAATTAATGCTTCTTATTTTCGGTTTGTTCCTTGTCCTACCTTGAAGATGCCTTGAACCTTCGAAACCGACAGGTCATCTGCGTCACCCTTAAAGTCCTCCAGCATCTGGTTGTGTCAGCTGAGATGGTGGGTGAAGCTTTGGTGCCCTATTACCGGCAAATCCTCCCCATCCTGAACATCTTTAAGAATATGAATGGTGAGTGATCCCAGGAGTCAAGTGTCTTTTAAGCCCTAAAAAAAGGGAGTGGTTTGAAGTGGAGTTAATTAGCAACACATTTAAGATTTATTATTGCTTATAAACCAAGATCCATTTGGAGATCTAAATAGCATAACTCCCACTCTTCCCCTGCTACTCCCCGGAGAAACAGTAAAATTAACAATTTCATTTATTACTCCTCACACGTACAGCTTACTTACTCAGTACAGAAGTGCTGAAGCAGTTCTATAATCTTCCAATAATTAAATTGTAAAGTTTTTTTTAATAGTCTTTTGAATACATTAGTAGGTTTTGAGTTTGTCCTTTCTCTTGGTAGTAATTCTACCTTTAGAGAGTTTCTGTTAAAATTGCAGTCTTATTAATTGATTTAAGATGAATTTTTAAAGCAATATTATTAAAATATGGCTTGGGGAGTTTTAATCTATGTTCTCTCATTTCTAAAAAAAGAAAAATCGATAATTTGTACCTCTTTAGTTGATGGTGAGTGCTGATTATAAATATATAGGTGCTGATGCATTTATTTGTTTTAATTATTCTATAAGCTTTGGAAACACTGGTGAGCTCAGTTGAATCTGCTTTACCCTAACAAAGGTACTAGCAAGTTGTGGTGATCTCTGGCAGGCAGTGGATGTATATTTGTTCATTGGGAGTGTGATTTTCCTTTTATTCCTCCTGAAAAGATGGGATTCTAATTTTCTTTTATGTTGCTGACTTTAAATTTCCATACTTCTCATATGCACAGCGTTAAATCAACATTTGAAATTAATTCCTGACAGTCATGTAAATAAGTTAGCAATCTAGTGGAACACTGCATGAAAATTTTGTGACATGATCTGCTCATGTACATACAAGAAAAAAAAAATCAAACAAAAAAACTGAGTGTTCCTGCCACATACAACTCCTTTGTTTGGAATCACTATTTTTTATATTATTCATAAATTGCTATTAAAAGTCTGGTGAATCAGGCAGACTACTCAGGAAATCATGGAATCCTCAGAAAGTCTTTAGCTGTCGTTCAATAGTAGGACCTACTTATATACTGAATATTAAATATATTTAGTAAAAAGGATTTCACCTGGAGTTATGGGAGCTTAAGAATGCTCATAATGGAGTGAGTTAATATCCATTCCAAAATACCTGAATGGCAGAAGACTTAATGGGGACTTTGAGACAAGTTTCAGGAAACTAAAAAGCTGGGTGTTAGTAAGTGAATCTCCTATGATCTAATAAACTTACAGCTTTAGTAACAGCATTTCTACTTTATGGAAAATACTTATTCAAGTATTTTTTTATTCAGACTTCCTGTTTTTACTGTATAGCAGCATCGAATATCCTTGGGGTTATAGAATGACTCTGTGCGTGCACACCGTTCAGTTATGGTTCATTAAAGAAGCCCTAAGTTCGCCCATCGTATCTAGCCTCCAGTTAACTGGAGAGAGACGTAGAGATGGCAGAGAGAAAGAGGACAGAGATAGAGAGATGACAGAGAGGCTGTTACTTAAAACCTGGAAAAATCAAAGAACAGCCACCCCCAGAAAGTCTCAGTTGTAGCTAACGTTTTTCAAGTGTGTGATTAGTAAGGGTCTCTCCTCAATAATCCTCACGGAAACCTATAGTAACTGTGGTATTGCTATGTCCGTGTTTTCATCGTAAAAACTGTCTCTCTGGAACTCCTCTCCTATATAAGCATGTGCTTCTGTGCTTGACCGTCATGGACCATGAGCTCTAGCACACGTCTCCCCTCCCTCACTTGAGTAAGAGCCGGTGGCTCCTACAACCCTGGGCTTTTGGTGTCCCACAGTAGAATCTGCAGCTTGAATCTAAGCATCATTTTGTACTGTATAAAAGAAGAAAACCAGCGATGTTCAAAAGACAACTAGAATCACCCTCATCCTCAAGGAAACCTGTAAAGAAGAGTAAGTTCAGCCACCACAGAGAGAGAAATCACTAGATTATTAAACAAAAGCAGTTGGTTTTTACATCTTTCTCATACTTTTGATTTAATCCTTTAACTCACAGATGTTCACATGCTTAACAAAAGAAAAAATTGGCTTTAGGAATATATCCCTGTTTAGATTTTATCAATGTGCAAATTTATAATTTATATCCTAGCCTTAACTGGTTCCAAACAAAGTTAATTATTTTGGAACATTTCGAAATTCATGCACGAGGAATTCTACATTCAACTATTTTTCTGCTTAATATCTTTCTGACATTTGAGGGGGAAAAATACTAGCTTCAGCTTCATTTTCTACTTATCTTAGAAACCTGTCAGTACAACGCCAGGATGCAGTAAGCTGGATTTCCAGAGGGTCATATTACAAAATTGGAACATTCTAGCTATAAAACTTAAAACTATTCTCCAAAGTGGCTATGTTTCCATAGATCCAATTCTACCAGAAGAAACATATCACACAGGATTTCCAATTATAGTAGTATATTTACTATAGAAATAATTTAACTTTAATAGCAGTTTAATAAATCCTGTTTTGTAATTATAGGTAGTCATAGTCACAGACCATATATACTTACTTTATCTAAGCAGATGTCTTTAGTACCAGTTATATTTATAAAGAAAATTATATTAGAAATGTATAGCATGTAACATTTGAAAAAATTCATCCTTAATTTCAATGTATTTAAAACAATTCCACACGTTTCTAGGTTTCCTCTTTTCCCTGCTTAACTTTCACACAAATCAATGTCCTGTTAAATTCAGGTTGAAACCTATTTCTTTCAAGCCCCACCACAAAATATTTGTTTAGGATGAGACCAAAGATAAGTGCCAGAAAGAAAGAATGAGAGAATAATCCTTCAAACGTAATAACCTTGTCCTCTGTCCGTGTTCCCTCCACGTGCAAGCTTTAGCTTCATTCCACTGCCTGCTCCTTTCCTGCAATTTCTGTCCTATTTTAATGTCAAATGGACTCTGTTGGAAATGAGCAGTGGGGCTGAGGAAGCAGGCACACACTCCAAGGGGCCTTGGACTTGGAGTCTTCCCGGAGGACCAAAGGGAACCAAAGAGGGGGCAGGCAGGAGTGGGTAGCATTGGCAGTCCCGACCTATGCCCCGATCTACACTGCTATAGGTAGTCAAACTTATAGCAAGCCCCACGAGATTATTCCTGTCTGGAGAGTAAGAGTGGCTTTGTGTTACTCTTTATGCATAATATTTTTTACAGGGTTTAATTAGGCTAAATTTTAAAAGTTATATAAACAACAGAAGTCTAAGATGAAAGTTGTAATGTGGAGTGGTGGAACATCTAGAGTCAGATGCAAATTATGTAGCTTCTCTGAGCTTACATTGCTTTTAAATTCTTCTAAATCATCTGTACAACATAGAAGAGCATCCTTTTTGTATGGTTGATGTGACAATTCAAGATAATGTGTCCATAAGTTCTTCGTGTACAGCCTGGCCTTGACTGGGTGTTAAATGAGACCGCCATCTTTATCATACGACATGATATACATGTACAATATTATATACATATAATATTATGATATTATATACAGATATTGCAATACTATATAAATTATTATATCACAATATGAATAGATGATTGAGTGTATTGGGCCCCCTGTTGGGTAACTCATCCCTTTAGCCCTACTGTGAGCCTATGAATGGGGTACAGATTCCTGGTTTTCAAGTGGGGGTGATCCCTTTGCCTCAAAGGATTCATCTTGCCTCTGATTGCCATATGCCAGGTGGGTGACCAAATAAGTTTTTTTTTTTAATTTAATTTTATTATGTTATGTTAGTCACCATACAGTACATCATTAGTTTTTGATGTAGTGATCCACAATTCACTGTTTGTGTGTAACACCCAGTGCGCCATGCAGTACGTGCCCTCCTTAATACCCACCACCAGGCTAACCCATCCCCCACCCCCTCCCCTCTAAAACTCTCAGTTTGTTTCTCAGAGTCCATAGTGTCTCATGGTTCATCTATCCCTCTGATTCCCACCCCCCTTCATTTTTCCCTTCCTTCTCCTAATGTCCTCCATGCTATTCCTTATGTTCCACAAATAAGTGAAACCATATGATAATTGACTTTCTCTGCTTGACTTATTTCCTTTAGCATAACTCCTCCAGTCCCATCCATGTGGATGTAAAAGTTGGGTATTCATCCTTTCTGACAGCTGAGTAATATTCCATTGTATGTATGGACCACATCTTCTTTATCCATTCATCTGTTGAAGGGCATCTCGGCTCTTTCCACAGTTTGGCTATTGCGGACATTGCTGCTATGAACATTGGGGTGCATATGGCCCTTCTTTTCACTACATCTGTGTCTTTGGGGTAAATACCCAGTAGTGCAATTTCTGGGTCATAGGGTAGCTCTATTTTTAATTTTTTGAGGCACCTCCACACTGTTTTCCAAAGTGGCTGTGCCAACTTGCATTCCCACCAACAGTGTAAGAGGGTTCCCCTTTCTCCACAACCTCTCCAACATTTGTTGTTTCTTGCCTTGTCAATTTTTGCCATTCTAACTGGTATAATGTGGTATCTCAATGTGGTGTTGATTTGAATTTCCCTGATGGCTAATGATGATGAACATTTTTTCATGTGTCTGTTAGCCATTTGTATGTCTTCTTAGGAGAAGTGTCTGTTCATGTCTTCTGCCCATTTTTTGACTTATTTGTTTTTTGGGTATTGAGTTTGAAAGGTTCTTTGTAGATCTTGGATACTAGCCCTAAAGACCCTGAATCGCCAAGGAAATGTTGAAAAAGAAAAACAAAGCTGGGGGCATCACATTGCCTGATTTCAAGCTATATTACAAAGCAGTGATCACCAAGACAGCATGGTACTTGCACAAAAACAGACATATAGACCAATGGAACAGAATAGAGAGCCCAGATATGGACCCTCAACTCTATGATCAAATAATCTTCGACAAAGCAGGAAAAAATATGCAATGGAAAAAAGACAGTCTCTTCAATAAATGGTGCTGGGAAAATTGGACAGCCACATGCAGGAGAATGAAACTCGACCATTCTCTAACACCATACACAAAGATAAACTCAAAATGGATGAAAGACCTCAATGTGAGACAGGAATCCATCAAAATCCTAGAGGAGAACAAAGGCAGTAACCTCTTTGACATCGGCCACAGCAACTTCTTTCAAGATACATCTCCAAAGGCTAGTGAAACAAAAGCAAAAATGAACTTTTGGGACTTCATCAAGATAAAAAGCTTCTGCACAGCAAAGGAAACAAAAGAGGCAACCCACAGAATGGGAGAAGATATTTGCAAATGACACTACAGATAAAGTGACCAAATAAGTTAAGGACTCTGGGATTTATTCAAAGATAACTGGTTTTCAAGTCGATCTCTTCCTGGCATAATCTTTAAACTGTAATATGTGACTGATGTTTTGGAGAAAGTCATATTTTAAAAAGAGAAGCCCGAGTGTGACCAACAAGGGACACCTGGCTCACTATCCTCTTTGGAAGATCCAAAGTAGTATCTAAGTTTGAGATTATTTTCCTTAATTCTAAACAATGAATTTTGGATATCTAAACCATGTGGTCTTTTCAGTCACTGCTTTGGGGTGAAAGAGAAGAAAGAATTTCTACAATAGCAATTTCTTCTTTCCTGTGTCCTTTCACAAATGTTATTAAAAGTTACAGAAAATTAAGACAATAGGAAATGTTCAATTTATAGCTTCCAGAGATGAAACTACAAAATTAATGGTGCAGTGTATTGCATTTGAGAAGCATAAAACAATAAATGGCATTAAAACATTTATAGCTAAAATATGGGACTCTGCCAGCAGATTAGAGCTCTCCAATCACCCTGTTTTCTGGAGGCAATCCTAATTTTGGTTCCTTTGTTTCCAACTGCACCAGTAGTCCTAAAATAGCTCAGAGACTCCAGGCATCAGCGATTCTAATAGCACCATAAGTTTATGTCTTGGAACATGTGAAAATAGAGTAATGAAATAACATTTGTTTATGTGGATGTGCAAATCAAACATGGCCCCTTGTGTGTAAGTTTTCCTAGGATAGTTCTAGGATGTATGCCACTAGAGACTAATAAAAGTCTATGAAACAGGGATTTAAAAACTGCAATTCAAGTTCAGACACATTAAAACATAGATAGGAGAATGCATTAAATTTGTAAAATTTCAGAGTATTTGTACCAAGTCTTTGACCCTGAAGTTTAAGTAGTTTGAAAAAGCTAGAAACAATTGTTTTCCACTGGTAGTCATTTAAAACACTTCTAATGAAAACCTAGGTGTTCTCAGTCAACCTGATTCAAATTCTCCCAGATGTTTCTAAAAGGACCTATTCTCAATGGTCCTTTAAAATGTTGATGAACTTTTGGGAGCTGATTGTGTACAAAAAAAGTCTTTAGTTTTTTTGTCTTGTAATTGACTTGTATAAAGGTTATTTCACAGAGCCTTAAATTTAATTTTGGAATTAAGGTTTATTCCCCATGAGATTCTGTCCAATTTTGAGGATGACTTATATTTTAGAAATTTACTTCAAAGTTTCTTTGAAATCATTAGGTTTATTGGATGTGAAGGCACGTGAGTGTCCTAAGTTTATTAAGGAACATATTAGAACTACCACCTCCATTCCTGAATGGTAGATTCAGAATGAACATGTGTCTCTCTCATCTCTTCTGAGTTCTTCCTTCACTCAGATTTTGCTAGTTGCCCAAAGGAGAATCCTAGGATCATAACAAAGCTGGTGGATACATAGCAGGTCTGCACCTGTCTCCAATTTACTCAGCTCTCATAGCCCATCAGAAGTTCCACAGGTCAAAACGTTCATGTTGGGTGTTCTTTCTCCTATGCAGACTATGGCACACTTAGAAGAATTAGGTGCTTCGCAGGTGTTTGTGTGGGATTCCTACCCTAACCCAGTCTGCCTGACCACTACTTGTTTATTCAGTCCTGTCCTAAATAAGTAGCTTCACTATTTCTTTTCCTTCCAGAAAGAAAGGCATGCCCTACACTAAATTGAAACCTATGGGTAACATTCTGTCTGATTTACCTGTCTAATCTAAACCACACAAAACAGTGTCGGATCCCGTTCCCAAATAGCAGGTCTTTGAATAATTACATAAAACTTTCCTTCCCTCTCAATCTTAATTTCTCCAAGATCAAGGTCTCTTCTTCCAAGCGTTCTTTATAAGCTCGGCTTCCAAAATCTCAGGGGGTGGGGAGGGAGGACCCACAGATCTGCAAACACTGATGACTCTGCAGTAATCTGAGAACAGCCCCAGGGGACAGAGCATCCTGAGAAAAGTCAAGACTTGCTGAGGCCCCCCCGCACGTGGTCAGCCTGTAAGATGGCCTTACCATTTGGAAATCTACAAATGCTTACTGAATCCATTTCCTCTTCACTCAGACTGCTTCATTGCTTCATTCAAGTTTTTCAAACCCAATTCACTTGTAAGGAAAAAAAAGTCTATATTGGGGGAAGCATGTATTAGAAATTGCCTCTGTAATCTGTTCTCTGTAGAACTCCCTGGTTGCATCTGCCAAGAGGGAAAAATTATTCTCCTAGTTGTCTATCTGTATCTAGAAACACATGAGCCAGCAGGGTGATGACCAAGGAAATCAGAATCCAGTTCTGATGGCCGTGTATTAGTTTCTTAGGGCTACTGTAAGACATTTCCATACACGGGGAGGCTTCAACAAAAGAAAGTAATTGTCTCATGGTTCTGGTGTCAGTAGGCCACGCTCACCAAGTCTCTAGGGAAGAACCCACACCATGCATGTCTCCTCGCTCCTGGTGCATCTGGCAGTCCTTGGCCTGGAGATGCACCACTCCAATCCCTGCCTCTGTCTGCAGATGACACTTTTCCCTGTGTCTGTCTCTGCGTCTCTTCTCTTCGGAAAAGCACACCAGTCCTTGTAAGAATTGGGTGAAGGACCCAGCCTACCCCCAGGATGACCTCATCTCAACGAAACACATCACAAGGACCCTATTTCCAAGTAAGGCCACAATTGGAGGTTCCAGAAAGGATGTGAATTTGGGGCGACACTGTTCAACCCAGGACAGAGTTGGATAACTCTCCCCCGGGATGCATGGAGATAAAATCCCGTCCTTGATAAGCAAAACTAGAGGTTTTGTGTGCCTTTCACTCTCTCACGTTGACATAACTGAAGGCAGACTCCTACTTTCCACAACAGCAAGTTCTACTCATTTTCCTTTCAGCAGGATAGGTTTGCTGAATTAGGAAAGGAAAGGAATCTAGGTGAGCATGAGCAGAGGGGATGGCAAAGAATTGATTTTGTTTCCCTTCAGTGATGCTACAAACTAAGCAAAGAGGGGAAGCAAATGCTTCCTCAGTTTGGGGTGCTGCCCTGGGTACCCAAGAATCCCCCAAGGGGGCTGCTGCCACCAGCCTTACAGAGGGCCCTGGGGACCCACTCAGGGTAGGGGACTGCATCACCTGCACCTGTTCTTGTCTCCATCCAACCAGCTGGGCAAGGGGGTCAGCCACTGTGTGCTTGAATGGGGTTTGGACCAGTAAGTTGGGGTTCACCTTGTGGACAAGGACAGGTAGAACAATGTGTGGAAAAACAAGAAATGGGGGACAGTCTTTAAGAGCAAAGACTCTGGCATCATGTTTCCCAGGTTTGAACTCTGGCTTGAGGTTAACCAGCTGTGTGACCTTTGATGGGTTATGTAACTACTCTGGGCCTCCATCTCCTTAATTAGGAAAGCAATTTGTTTGGATAACTAGAGAGAGCTCGCTGACCTGCAGGGAGCTGCAGGGGGGCTCACTTTGGAGTGGTGTCAATGGCATGAAGATGAGGGGAACGGAGGGTAGAACATGAGCGAAGTTGCTTTGCAAATTAGCAGGCGGTAGGTAAATGTCACGGGTTGTAGGGAAAGCTGTGGTTTCGGGTCCTTCCAAGAAAACTAAGAGAAATCGATTAGAATTTCTTTTTAGAAGAGAATCGGAGGGAGACTCCCTCTGTTCCACCCTTCCTCCTCCTGTTAGATGATTCTGGCTCCTTCTCTGGATTCTCTGGTTTCCTCACATCATTTCAGGAGAGGGTTGAAATATTTATCTATTCAAGAGGCCTAATCTAGACGTTTCCCAAAAGTGGCCCGCCCTAATGGACTCTTGAGATCCCAGCCTTTTTCCAGAACAGACACTGCTTTCAGTTTGTAATCTGTAGTTTCTCTGTGTGAATCTTTCTGAATCTCAGTGTCTGAGTTGCATCCTGGGTGTCCCAGGTTCACCTGCGTTAGCTACATCGTTCTAGTTTTTACCACAGCACCTCCCTCTAGCTCCTTGGGTAACTTCACCTCAATGGGTCGGATTGTCCGAAGAACACCGAATTGTAGACACATTCGTGGCCCAGGTGCATCACGATAGTCCCAGATTAATGGCAAACTTGGTGTTATCTAAAACGACCTGCATAAGTAAACCCCATTAATCATCTCTGAACTACTGCAACAGGGCTGCTATTTTATGGAAAGGATGGCTTGAGACGGGTGCTGGCCATCTATGCCCCGCTGCCTGCTTGCCGAAATGGACCATATGTCCTACACCCATGGTCTTGACCTTGAGTAACCACCCTAATCCCAGTCCAGGGACTCTCAGTAGATAGCACTTGTTTTTTCTCCAGAAGTGAACTCAAACATCGCATCTTCTAGAACCTTCTCTGATCTTGCTGTGACCAGCAGAAGGAATTGGTCTCTCTCCCTTAGGGCTTGCTAATGTCTCTCCTGCTGTGTAAATTCTGTTTCCTGTGTCTATCTCTTCAACTAGCCTGGCTGGGAGGACCCAGAGGCAGGGAGAGGGTGGGGACAACTGGCTGTTGGCTCAACCTGTCTGCCAAACCATGTGTGAAATTTATGTTTTGTCCCCCTAACACCCACCCATGAGGTACTCCAAAATGGATCAACATACAGAATGATTTGATTCTAGCTGGTTCCCAGTCTTTGGCCAGTACATCTCCACCGCAGGCTGGAAACTGGCACATTTCTGAATAGGAGATTTCCACCAATTCTGCTAAGGCCTTTAAGATATGCCTAGAAAATCTGTATAATATGCTTTAATGTATTTAAAAGCTCAAGATGGGCCCCAAATGAGCAAGCATGCAAATATTCGCCCAAGAGAAAACCGTGTTCTTTTCTATTTTTGCAACAGAAAGTTTTACTTAATGTAGGCAAGAAAGCACATAGTGATTTCTAAAGTTTTAATTTAAGGAGGCTCCTGTATTGGGCCAGATCATAATTTGTACTTTTTAAGTCACCTAAAATATCATCTATGGATTTGTAGATAATTAAGATCTCATTGTCATTTTCCTTTATATGCAAATCTTTCATGAGCACCAACAAATGACTTTTTAGAGGACTCTATGTGGACATTGCAGAGAAAATAAGCATGTCACCAGTATAATTGTTATGTTGAATAGTCACTATTCATGACATAATTAAAAGGCAAGTTTAAAAGGGACTTGGAGACAAAAAATAAGCTTTATTCAGCGGGGGAGTCTTTCCTTGACTACATAAAGCTTAACAGGGGCCTTAATTGTCCTATTCACTCAGAAGATCAAAGGCACTTGGTGTCACACAACTCCAGTACTTAGAATCACCTCTTGAACAGATTGATCAAAACTCTGAATTTGACTTGCCCTCAGGTGTTCTCCCCTCCCCCAGCTCGGATCTGTTCTGTGCTGGAAGCTTGTGGAACACAGGCGTGCACTGGACCGTCCCCTCCATTTCTCTGCCTCGTGTGTTGTCATCCCCTGACAACCTTGTCTACTGAGGTTGTGTCCCCTATGTTGTCAGGGTGGGGCACACTGATGGTGAGGAGAGGGACAGTTCTTGCAGCCAATGCTAACCTGAGCTGGCAGACACTTACTCTCTGTGCCTGGAGGCGGTAAGGCTGATTGTCTCCTGGGAAACATGGCTGACAGATCTTCAGTGATCCTTGCCCTGGGCAGTCGCTCTCCATCCTGGAGGTTCTCCTTCCTTGGCCCTGAGCCTGCCTCCTCCCTCAGTGAGGGTGAGTCTCCTGCACTCACCTCAGCTTCTTGTGCCCAGAATTCCTCTGTTCTTCTAGGAAGCCCCATCACACAGGGTGGAAATGACCCCCAGAAGCCCTCCCTCCCGTGGGAAAAATGTACTTGCCCATCCTGGGCACTGAAAACTCTGGGAGTGCAAGCCCAGGCTCTCAGTCCTGCTGTCCAGGCTCCATTGGATTCTCAGCCATGACAAAGCCCCAAGACTTCATTTTGTCCCACTGCTTGGGAACATGTTCAGGACTCGTCCAGCGGTTCTACCAGCCAGGTGGAATTGGAAGCAGAGCACAGAGGTAACGCCCTTCAAAGAAATCTCTTCACTGTCTTCTCACCACATATGGGCTCTCTTCAGAAGCCTTCCTCCGTCCAGCTGGGGAACTGGTCCCCGAAACTCCCACAGGCGTGCTGCTGACCAAGTGCCTGTGCAGGTCAAGTCAGGAGCCCCATTCAGTTCCCTGTCGCACCGGTTTTGGCTTACTTGAGCCAAACACAAAACCTTTTGTAGGAGGAATTTTCCACTTAGTGTGAAATCAGCTTTCTGCTCTTGTTGTCTTCCTCAAAAATCTATATTTTTCACATTGACACGATGGAATGTGTATAGCTCAGCATAAGCTTAACCATCAATGAAAAAGGATTGGAAAATATAATGGACATATTTCCTTAGAAAAACTGCAAATAGTATTGATATTTCTTTGCTTGCCTGCTTTCTGTATTATATTCTCATGTGCATCCTGAATTAATGTTCCAAGTAATAAAAAAAAAAAAAGTAATGATGGCAATGTTGTTATGACTAAGTTCTATTCGGATCCTTCCAAGATCAATTTACCTTTTTCTCCCTTTAAATACAGTACATGTAACTGAGCTTTCCATGAGCCTATTTATATCCATTTTGAGATGGCAGTTAGCAAAAAATGACTCTCCATTCAGTGACTTTGAGAGTTTGCATACCTGTTACAACCCTGCTTCTGCCTCCCCCAAATAAGCCCTGCATTTATCTTAAAAACTAAAACCTAAAACCAACTAAACTAAAAAGCTAATCTTTTAAGCTTTGTTTTACCTTTAGCTAAGTTGGATATTTATTTATACACATAAAGGGTTTTGAGGGGTTTGTATTTCTTCTAACAGAAATCAATGAATATGATACACTTTTGTATGTGGGTGTGTTTATTTATTATAAATATGGTAAACAACCACCTAATCAGATGGCTGAGATGTAGGTCTGTCCAGAAGCAGTGGAATATATGATATCCTTTCAAGGTTTCTTAAAATTCTGTAAGGATAGAATGATGATATTCAATGAGAAGTAGTAGAATATTTACGTGTGATGCCAGGTCCATCAAAACCTGCCAACATGCCCACCTTTATTTATACACCTGCCACGCTTTCTGTTAACGCTGTGGAGTACTGGGCCTTCTTGCCCTCACCTTAAGGCTGGTCCCACTCCCTCCAGGAAAACAAATGCACCAGGCTAGCTCAAAAAGCCATAGAGAGCAATGTGGTTTTTACCAGCTATTTGGGCAATGCCAAAGAGAAGACCACATAGTACATTTTGATTGACTCATTGAAGAAAAAAAAATTACTAAGTGCTTACCATATGCCAACATAGCAAAGCCTCCTAAAAATCCTTAGAGATGGAAAGCATGCCGCATGCAGCCAACTTTTCATTTCTCAAATCCACCAAAGACTTCCTCACAGCCTTACCCCATGTGCCTGAATCAACACATACCTCCGCAGGAGACCTGGAGAGTGGAGGGGATTTCCAGGACCCTGAAGAAACAAGCCAGCTTTCAGTTCCTTACGACCTTACACCCCCACCTTCTTCTGCATTCTTCAATACCTTGACCCTGAGGTCAGGGCATGAATCTGGAAGAATGAAATCCAGATGTGATGGTGGACTTGTTGAGACTGCTGAGATGGCAAGAGGAGGGTGCTTAGACTTAGTGCATTATCTTAGCCAATGAAACAATAAAGAAATAGAACAAAGTTTCAAATTACTGGCCATTACCATTTCCTTCTTGCAGAAGGATAGGAATGTCAGCTTTCTCATCCCTAGCTACACACACTATCCATTCCTGGGAAGATCCTGAGAAGACTTCCCTATGTGGGCAAACTCCAAACACTATTTTTTGGGAGGGGGGTTTGGGTTTTGTTTTGTTTTTGTTTGGTTTGGTTTTTGTCTTTTTTAGTTTTATTGAGATAAAATTGACATATGACATGCATAAGTATAAGGTATACAACATAATGATTTGGTATATATTGCTAAATAATTACCACAAGAAGTTCAGTTAACATCCATCACCTCACATAATTACCTTTTCTCCCCTTGTGATGAAAACTTTTAAGATCTACTCTCTCAGCAGTTTTCAAATACACAACACAGTATTGTTAACTCTAGCCACCAAATATTGTTTCCAGCTGTCTCTTAGAATTTCTATGAGCCATTTTTGCTGAATCTTTGCTAGAAGTGCCACTGTGTATAATTTTCGCTAAATCCTTGCTAAGGACTGCAGTATGATATGTATATTGTATTTACAAACCCAACCAAAGAGCATTTGAGATTGAGTCCTCAAGTTACCAACCAACTGGATTTGAGAGCCCCCGCAAGTACATAGGATACAGACCGTGGAGGACAGGAGAGCATCTGGTGCCTTCTCCATCACCAGCAGCCCAGCAGACCCAGCCTTTCTCTCATCTACTGGGCCTATGGGAGTACATAGCAATGAGCCAAAAGCTGGGGTCTTTTTTCAAATCTCAGTATGGTTACTAGAATGTAAATTCCATGAAGGCAAGGACTTTTGTTTCTTTGTCACTGCTTTATTGTTAGCTTTATCGTTAGTTCCTGGCAGTTCTTGAGCTCAGTGACATTTGCTGAATAGATGGGTATGGATGGATGGCATATTTGTTTTCTGTTGCTACCATAACAAACTACCACAAATTTAACTGCTTAACCAGCACCCATTATCTTACAGTTTTATAGATCAGAAGTCCAGTGGGTGTGGCTGGGTAATATGGCCAGAATCCAGTAAGGCCAAAATCAAGGTGTCAGCCACCCTGCATTCCTTACAGAGGTTCTGGAGAAAGATCTGCTACCAAGCTCATCCCAGTTGTCGGCAGAAATCAGTTCCAGGCAGTTGTAGGCCTGAGGTCCTCATTTCCTGGCTGGTTGTCAACAGAGGGTA
The DNA here is from genome assembly GCF_011800145.1 of Mirounga leonina. NCBI lineage: Eukaryota > Metazoa > Chordata > Mammalia > Carnivora > Phocidae > Mirounga > Mirounga leonina. The sequence continues at coordinate 5,916,024 of NW_023270816.1, forward strand.
ACTCTCAACTTGTAGAGGCCGCCCACCTTCCCTGGCTCATGGCCCCTCCATCTTCAAAGCCTGCAATGTCCAATCAAGTCATTCTCATGCTTCCAATGCCTCTGACTCCCCTTCTGCCACATCTCATCTGCTTTCCTTTTCTGCCATTAAGGACTCATGTGATTATATCGGGTCTGCCCAGCTAATCTTGGATAATCTTTTAAGGTCAGCTAATTAGTAACCTTAATTCCGTCTACAAAATCCCTTCACAGCAGAACCTAGACTAGTGTTTGACTGAAGAATAAGAGAACAGGAAATTTTTTTTTAATATTTTATTTATTTATTTAAGAGAGAGAAAGAGTGAGAGAGAGCACAAGCAGGGGGTAGGGGCAAAGGGAGAGGGAGAAGCAGACTCCCCACTGAGCAGGGAGCCTCACGTGGGGTTCAGTCCCAGAACCCTGGGATCATGACCTGAGCCGAAGGCAGACGCTCAACCGACCAGGCCACCCAGGTGCCCCTAAATCGTGAGGCTTCTTAGTGAGAACAGGAATCTTGAGGGACATCTTTAGAATTGTATCCTTGGCAGACGTCATCCGCAAGTTGATACCAAGGCCATGACTGGGACCTTGGTATGCTCAGGAGGATACAAAATTAACCTTACACTTTGTGAGGGTAGCACAGCTCTACACTCCCATGATCGACTCAGAGAAGACTGAAGATTTGTAAAACCTCGAATGAGTATAACAAGACAGAGTTTAAAGACTTCCATTGTCATTTCAGAATTGAGCCACTTATCTAATGGTTCAAGATTTACATGTAAGTGGAGAACAAAATCAAGAAGTTCATTTCAACATGTCTTTTAAAAGGTTAGCCAGTGAGAAAAGAATAGCATCCCCAGTAGAATTTGATTAGCCTATTGGCCAGTTGTGCTCTCTGCTCTACCACATGGCTCCTTGTCACAGAGAGTATATTTCATTTCCTGAGTGATTTCATCAACATTTCCCCAAATTCCCACAGGCCAGCAGTAGAAAGGACAAGGAAGTATTATTTTTGGAACTGTTATCCTTGCTTTACAAATAAAGAAGCTAAGAATTGTATCAAATGACTTGCCTAAGGTCACATGATAGAAATGAGCCACAGCCAAGACTTAATTCTCCATTCAAACCTAAGCAACAGATACTCTGAAAATGTAAATTGCTTTGCCAGAAAGAATGGTTCTCAGGCAGTTCTGATCCACAGACTTCTTTTATTTAATGTACTGAAGTAAATGGAAGTTTCATTGATCCACTTTAATAATTATTATGTACTGTCAAATCAAAGCAGCTGTTGCTGATCTTCTCCACAAACTCAAATGCATTATAAAGCAAAAATATTTTCTTATCATCAATTTCCATTGTGGAGTAGTGATCAATAATAGCATGAGAAAAATTCTGAACACAGAAAACTGGCAGCAAGTTCACCTGATTAAAAGCATGAAACAGTATTAGCTATCCCTCTCCTGTGGTTCCACTCTTTGCCAGAGGTATTCAAATGTTTTTATTTTTAAGTAATATCTAAGCCCAGTGTCGGGCTCAAACCCACAACCTCAAGATCAAAGAGTCCCATGCTCTACTGACTGAGCCAGCCAGGTGCCCCTTAAATCTGTTTTTCTAATCCAGTGGCATTCCTTCTCACAACTATTGATAAAAGCAGGGTACGTGGTATAATCACCTTGTGGACCAGGTCTTCATAGAAAGGAAGTTATTCCCTAGAGTATATTTCAAAAACTATGTTTGAAAACATCTCGCCAAATATCATCAAATGTAAGATGTAATCAAGTATTAAAGATAATCTATATTTTATGCAGTCCTGAGAAAGAAAAAGTGTTGCCAATTAAACTGTGACACATTATTAGCATCCTGATTAAGGAATGTAAAAAAATGTGACTTAATGAAATACTTTTAGTCTAATCCAACTTGCAGAGTGAGGTATCAACTATCTTGAACATGGAAGATAAATTAACACGAATGGAGTGAACTCTCTGGGATTTTCCTGTGTATCCCCTAACTTAATCCTCACAACTGCCATATATGCAAGCAGTAAGACCAGTTTACAGACAAGAGAATTCAATTCAGAAAATTTTAGTGTTTTGCTGAAGGTCACTCAGGAGTAGAAGTGATTCACATTTAAATTGGTTCAATTCAAAATGTGGTGTTTTATTTTTAAATTTTTTTTTATTAAATTCCAGTTAGTTAACATATAGTGTAATATTAGTTTCAGGTGTAGAATTTAGTGAGTAAACACTTACATACAACACTCTGCTCATCACAAGTGCCCTCCTTAATGCCTATCACCCATCTAGCCCATCCCCCACCCACCTTCCTCAGGCAACCCTCAGTTTGTTCTCTATAGTTAAGTCTCTTATGGTATGCCTCCCTCTCTTTTTGTTTTTCTTCCCCTATGTTCATCTGTTTTGTTTCTTAAATTCCACATATGAGTGAAATCATATGGTATTTGTCTTTCTCTGACTTACTTCGCTTAGTGTAATACTTTCTAGCTCCATCCATGTTGTTCAGATGGCAAGATTTCATTCTTTTTGATGGCTGAGAAATATTCCATTATATATATACCACCTCTTCTTTATCAATTCATCAATCGAGGGACACTTGGGCTCTTTCCATTATTTGGCTATTGTTGATAATGCTGCTATAAACATCAGGGTCCATGTATCCCTTCCAATCAGTATTTTTGTGTTCTTTGGCTAAATACCTAGTAGTGCAGTTGCTGGGTCATAGGGTAGTTCTATTTTGAACTTTCTGAGGAACCTCCATAATGTTTTCTAGAGTGGCTGAACCAGGTTGCACTCCCACCAACAGTGTAAGAAGGTTCCCCTTTCTTCTCATCCTCGCCAACATCTGTTGTTTCCTGGGTTGTTAATATTAGCCATTCTGACAAGTGTGAGGATCATATCTCACTGTAGTTTTGATTTGTGTTTCCTGATGATGAGTGGTGCTGAGCATCTTTTCATGTGTCTTCTTTGGAAAAATGTCTATTCATGCATGTCTCTTGCCCATTTCTTAACTGGATTATTTGTTTTTGGGGTGTTGAGTTTGGTAAGTTCTTTATGTATTTTGGATACTAACCCTTTATCAGATATGTCATTTACAGGTATCTTCTACCATTCCCAAGGTTGCCTTTTAGTTTTGTTGATTGTTTCCTTCTCTGTGCAGAACTTTTATTTTGATGAAGTTATAAGAGCTCATTTTTGCTTTTGTTTCCCTTGCCTCTGGAGACATGTCTGGTAAGAAGTTGCTATGGCCAATGTCAAAGAGGTTGCTGTCTGTGTTTTCCTCTAGGATTTTGATGGTTTCCTATCTCACATTTAGGTCTTTCATCCATTTTGAATTTATTTTTATGTGTGGTGTAAGAAAGTGGTCCAGTTTCATTCTTCTGCATATTGCTGTCCAGTTTTCCCAACACCATTTGTTGAAGAGACTTTTTCCCATTGGACATTCTTTCCTGCTTTATCAAAGATTAGTTGACCATATAGTTGTAGGTTCATTTCTGGGTTTTCTATTCTGTTCCATTGATCTGTGCGTCTGTTTTTGTGCCAGTACCATACTGTCTTGATCACTACAGCTTTGTAATAGAGCTTGAAGTCCAGAATTGTGATGCCTCCAGCCTTGCTATTCTTTTTCAAGATTGTCTTGGTTATTCGAGATCTTCTGTGGTTCCATACAAATTTTAGGATTATTTGTTCTAGCTCTGTGAAAAATGCTGATGGTATTTTGATAGAGATTGCATTAAATGTATAGATTGCTTTGGGTAGTATAGACATTTTAACAGTATTCTTCCAATCCATGAGCATAGAATGTTTTTCCATTTCTATGTGTCATCTTCATTTCTTTCATAAGTATTCAATAGTTTCAGCATACAGATCTTTTACCTTTTTGGTTAAGTTTATTCCTAGGTATCTTATGATTTTTGGTGCAATTGCAAATGGGATCAATTCCTTGATTTCTCTTTCTGCTGCTTCATTACTGATATATAAAAATGCAACAGATTTCTGTACATTGATTTTGTATCCTGCGACTTTCCTGAATTTGTGTATCAAATCTAGCAATTTTTTGGTGGAGTCTTTTGGGTTTTCTACAGAGAGTATCATATCATCTTCAAAGAGTGAAAGTCTGACTTCTGCCTTGCCTATTTGGATGTCTTTGATTTCCTTTTGTTGTTTGATTGCTGAAGCTAGAACTTCTAGTACTATGTTAAATAACAGTGGTGGAGTGGACATCTCTGTTTTGTTCCTGACCCACCCTAGAAAAAAAGCTCTCAGTTTTTCCCCGGTTGAGGATGATATTAGCTGTGGATCTTTCGTACATGGCCTATTTATGATGTTGAGGTATGTTCCCTCTATCTCTACTTTGTTGAGGATTTTTATCAGGAATGGTTGCTGTACTTTGTCAAGTAGTTTTTCTGCATCTATTGAGAAGATCATGTGGTTCTTATCCTTTCTTTTATTAATGTGTTGTATCACGTTGATTGATTTGTAAATATTGAATCACACTTGTAGCCCAGGAATAAATCCCACTTGATCATAGTGAATGATTCTTTTAATGTATTGTTGGATTCAATTAGCCTGTATCTTGCTGAGAATTTTTTGTATCCATGTTTACCAGGGATATTGTTCTGTAATTCTCCTTTTTAGTGGGGTCTTTGTCTGGTTTTAGAATTAAGGTAATGCTGGCCTTTTAGAATGAGTGGAAGTTTTCCTTCCATTTCTATTTTTTAGAATAGCTTCAGAAGAGTAAGTATTAACTTTTCTTTAAATGTTTAGTGGAATTCCCTAGGGAAGCCATCTGGCCTTGGACTTCTGTTTGTTGGGAGCTTTTTGATTACTGGTTCAATTTGTTTTCTAAGAAGGCTAGAATCTCTTCTTGTCCTGCTTATAACTTCTTGGCCAGCGTATCTACCCATTTCATGTGCATGGGCCAAGATGATAGAGAAGAGGCTAGGCTAAAGACTGTATTTCAGAATTGTCGGTACATTATAAAACTAACATCCAGCAAAAATGCATAGCCAAACTAGATAACTAGAATTTACATGACCATGAACATTCACATGCATTTTTAAAAACAAAGAAATTATTTGGGATACAGCAATCATGCAAATATCGATATATCTCAATTTCTGTACAAATGTTTTTGCAAAACACTGGTGGTCAATAAATTAGCTTTGTGAAACCAGTTTTAGCTTTCAGTCTTCACTAAATTATTGTTTTTTATTTCAAAAAGATCTACTTTTCAGAATAAATTTGAAATTATAACTCTAAATAGTCAAACTTTAGTTCTTTATAAGGAAAGTAGAACAAAATGATAGCATTAAAATGAAATTGGGAGAGTAGAATAAAATAGATATAAAAACAATTTAGCTATATTTATTGTAATACACAAAGTAAAACAATTTAGTGTCCACATAATAGATTAAGTACACTGTAGCTGTTAAACTATGTATGCAATTGATAATTATTTTAAACACATTGTTTAATAAACTTTCCTTGTTTGATGAATTTGGATTGTATTTATTGGCTAGCAGAATTACTTTCTGAATCACTATCTTTTTATCCTAACTAATCACCTAGTTCTTCCAACAATTGTTCCAATAACTATAGGTATGTAAATTAAAAATTACTCTTGCTGTTCACTCTTCATTTATTTTGCCGAGCTGGTATTTTGAGTTAAGCGCAGTTGTAGATTACACAGAGGACAGTGCTCTCCTAATCTTGACAACTCACAGAACAAGTGTTCTCATATTATCTATGAAGTAGTCTAAAATGTGGCATTTATCTGTATTTATAGCGCATTATGGAAAAGTGCTTCTATGAACCAATTTCTAAAAACCAGTCTACTTTTTCTTAGACTTTTCTGCCCACTTTTACTAGAAAATTGATTGCACTATTAAATTTACCTTAGCTTCCCATATTTTAAAAAGAAAGCATAATTCATTCTAAATAAAACCTTTCCAGGGTAATAACCACTTAGCATATAAATGATTTTAGTATTGATATAGCTAAGTTTCTCTAAATAAATAATTTCCATGCCCAACGCATAACCAAGAATGCCTGTTAAGTGACAGTTTTGTAATGCAAGAATTTCCATTATAAAAACCTGTGAGATACAATCTAACACATTTGAAGAATTAACACTCTCAGATTGTAATTGCAAGATAAGTTCTAATTACTGTTTAATTTCTTGGTTGAAAATCTTTGGTATAGGGCGCCTGGGTGGCTCAGTTGGTTAAGCGACTGCCTTCGGCTCAGGTCATGATCCAGGGTCCTGGGATCGAGTCCCGCATCGGGCTCCCTGCTCTGCGGGGAGCCTGCTTCTCCCTCTCCCACTCCCCCTGCTTGTGTTCCCTTTCTCGCTGTGTCTCTCTCTGTCAAATAAATAAATAAAATCTTTAAAAAAAAAAAAAAAGAAAGAAAGAAAATCTTTGGTATATGTATAATAGAAAATTGACTCTGAAATTATGCAATTAATATTATTAGCATTTAGTGCTTCCTTTTGAAGTTACAATGACATCTTTTTTGACTCAAAAAGTGTTCAACCAGAAAAAAAGTGCTTAAAGTTTGGAAAGTTTAAAAAGTGTCCATTGATATAGTTAACTAATTTATAAGTTGCTAAATTCAGGTGAACTTGTTCAACTTTGGGGTCATTGAAAAAATGGTATCTTCTATAGAAGGTATGCTGTTTGAAATGTTTTACAACAAGAAGATAAACATTTTTAGAATTCTGTTATCGATGCCATGAATTAATATGCAGTGTTGTGACATGATCCTGTGATCTTTGTGAAATCCATTAGGGAAAGTTAGAAATCTCTTAAAAATTGATGTGTTCTTAGAATTGATTGCTTGTCTAAACTTTCTTGTCTTTCACAATATAAATCTCAGGGAATTGTTCTGCCGATTATATTTCTATGGTAGATATTCCGACTATTTTTAATGGGATTATTTACTTATTTGTCCCAGATTTTATTTTGTATTATATAACTGTCTTAACAACAGCTAACAGTTATTTCATGCTTTCTATATCCAGATATAACTGACATAAGATTTAATTGGTTAAATGCTTTTTGTGAATCATCTCATTTAATCCTCACAAACCCAAGAGGAAGAAAGCATTCTTCATCTAATTTAATTGATGAGGAAATGAAAGCAGAGAGATTAAGTAATTTGCGCATTGTCAGTCAGTTAGTAAAATGGTACGATAGCGTTATTCAAATGGAGAGAGGAACAAATGTGATAACTTCTATAGTTTTCCCTACTTCATGAATACTCGGGTTTTCAACTGCACCTACTTAGTTATCTCATTACAGTGTATTAGACAAGTCATTCCAATATATTGATTTCACCTTCCAGTGTTTAAACCAGCCGTGTTCAACAAATAACCTCACCAACCTGTGGCTTGTTCCAAAGGTTTTTTGTTTTTTGTTTTCTTTTAAATTCCCATTCCTAAGTGAAAAGAAATAGTGTTCAATACTAATAACTTACGGGGCGCCTGGGTGGCTCAGTCGTTAAGCGTCTGCCTTCGGCTCAGGTCATGATCCCAGGGTCCTGGGATCGAGCCCTACATCGGGCTCCCTGCTTGGCTGGGAGCCTGCTTCTCCCTCTCCCACTCCCTCTGCTTGTGTTCCCTCTCTAGCTGTCTCTCTCTCTCTCTCTGTGTCAAATAAATAAATAAAATCTTTTTTAAAAAAATACTAATAACTTACTATGATTTATTTTTTTTAATACCATGTGTGGGATTGATCTTAGACAAAAATTAGACCCAAATTCAGTATTTATGCAATAGGATGAAGTTTTTTACCTGGCTGTAGTTTATAAAGGGTTTTAATAAATATATAACATACACAATAATCAAGACTTTTATTGCACTTATTATATATTCATTAGAGCTCCTTTATCATAGTTAGAACATGCATAGACTTTTGCTGAATTTATAACACCAACCCCAAAGTTTCCTTGGATGTGATAATATGGATGGCTTTTAAAAGTGAGAAATTTTACTCTGGAGTGTACAGTTGTTCATGTGCAGTAGTTTGTGTAGAAAGACAATTGTGCTGACAGTGTTAGTTTTTGCACCGAAGACCTCATCATCAGCAGGACTTGAGATGATTCAAGACAATTGCAAGAAATGCACTCTGGAAAGAAGAGTTAATAAGATTTGTCCACTGGAAGATGTGAATTAATTGTAACTTAGAGAGAAAGGAAAAAAAAAAAACAGTAGTTTTACTTTTATAAGTTTGGGGAAGATGAGTTGCTAATAATGATCAAGAAAACAGTCATGCCATCAAGACTGCATGGTAGATCTTTAGCTTGCAGTATTCCCTTATTTTGAGAGAAAGAGAGAGGGAAGAGAAAAGAGAAGAGCACTGATTATAATTTGAACTACAGAGGAATTTTAGTAAATAGATTAAATTTAAAACTAGAAGGACTCAGATTTTTTTTTTTTTTTGGATAGCTAAGAAAAATAGATAAGAAATAGAAAAACACTAAAAATATATAGAAGGAATATCAAGTAAAGCCATCAGTTTTAACTGTAGGTGTAAGGCAGGGGTGCATTGAAAATAAAGGCCCTGACATGTAATATAGATGACCAACAGACTGCTGGAATATATAGGATTCAGAAGGGCCTTATTTCATATTTGGCGAGTCTCTTAATATAACACCTCTCAGTAAGCTGGCATCTGACCTCTGCTCAGACCCCCTGAGTCACATGGGACTCACAGGACCATAGTGTGACTAATGCCTTTTTGGAATGTCTTAACTGATAAAATTCTTTTCTATATTTAACCAAAATCTTCCTTGCTATAATTTTCTACTTGGTCTTCATTATACTGTGTATTCCTCACTCAGACGCTCTCCTTCTATCCAGGCCCCTCTTTACCTCATGGAATTCCACAGGTTTCTTGGTGCATATTCTCTTATACCCCTCTTTTGATTTATTGATTTTGAATAAAATATGCCTTTTCTTTGTCACATCCCAAATACGCTAAGACTCAGTCTTAACTACTTCCCTATGCTGACTTTTCAAGACATTTATTTGCTGTGCTTGCCTTCCTTTTGCTTCTCCTGCTATTAGTTTCTCCAAAATCCTAATGCATTCTTCGAAATTTCGTCATTTTTTCTTGTACAGGTTTGCATGTCAAATTTCACTATGTCCTAGATGTTTAGGAATCCCATGTTCCTCATGATGTGAAAAATTAATAATAATCCTCTGTGGCCTAAGTTTTAAATTTGGCATAAGTGATGCTGTTTGGGGCCAGAGCCGTCACACAAAGTTAATAAATGTAGGCGGTCCCTCTTCTCCCCAGGATGAAACTGAGGTCACTGCTTTGGCCCAGAAGCGAAATATCATCTTGGCAGAACACTTCAACAAACATGCTGACATCTTGATTGTTTTTCTATCTTTTTGCTCATTACCATTTTATTGGAGAGCCCAGCTAGCTGGGTTCAGTGTCCCGTTTCACAGTGCCTAAGAAAATCTGTGATTGTATGTAAGACCTCTGTACCAGACAGCTTCTTAAAAAAATCAAATGTTGTAATCTTTCGATATTTTCTTCCCTTTGCTCTCCAAAATTCAATCACTTACCAAACTTATTACTTTTCCATTTGCAACTTTATTTCTAGCCCACTATCACCATCCATCTCCACCTGCCACTGCTCTAGGTCAGGGCATTATGATCAGACCTGGTTTATTACAGTAAATCCTTCGCTGTTCTCTAGGCAGCAAACATCACCTGTGTGGTTTCATCTCAATTTGGAAAACCTCCCTGCAATTCTAGAAACATGCAGTCAGCACTCTAAAAGAACTCAGGACAAGAATGTGCTAGTAGATTGTGGTTTTCTTTTCTTGCTTTTTAAATATTTCTATCTTTATAGTCACAGGACAGTATCTCAGGACTGTCTATTGTGGGAAAGAGAGACTTCGACTCCCTGAGCAGCCCCTCCTCCCAGTCCTTTGAAACACATTTGCTCTCGGGACAAGGGACACTCTTGCAAAAGAAGAAAGGGCAAACATGTCAACTGCATGGGTGTTCAGATATAAACATAAAGGCTTTCCAATTTTTAAAAATGTCTTTGCCTTGTTAACAATGTACATGATGACTTGATGAGTGGTTCTGTGAACGCCGCTGCTAAAGAAGTATTAAGAGAGGGAGCAAGCACCTGCCTCCTCCATAGTGAGATGGAGAAAGAAGTTGGGGCCCAAGATCTCCCAGAGTCAAGCATCTGATCACATGATTGGAGGGGTATCAAAGACGAATGTGAGTTTTATAGGGCTGGTAGGAAAATCACAGACAAAGCATGATTGCTGAGATTTCTAGTGTGAAGAGATCCCATCCTGGTCGAAGCTGTGAGAAGGCAACATTATGAAGAAAAATCCAGGAACAAACAAACGAAAAAGATAAGTAGGCCAGTCTTCACAGGTTCAGATAGAGAGAAAGAGAGGAAAACATAGGTATGTCCATCAAAGGCTGGTAGGCCATTGCTTTACCTCTTTAGATAGAACTGGGTGGAATAAGCTCTCTGTATTTGCTGCTCCTGATACGAAAGTCCTAGAGAAAGCCATTCACTCATTCATTTATAAAATGATTTTTGACTGTCTTATATGTGCCAGGCACTGTTCCAAACACCATATATAGAATAGTGAACTTACACAAATAAAAGCACAAATATAAATTTGCTCTTGTAGGTTCAAAGTGATAATGATGACCATAGCAGCCAACAATACTGAGCACTCAAGTGCTTTTATGGGTTATCTCGAGAAGCATCCAGCTAGGCTGGAGAGGACAGCCCCGCTTTGCTTCATTCTCATCTGAGACCTGGTGGTCACACGGCTCTCTTCCCGGAAGAGCTCTTTAGGGAGCCAGAACAACACCAGGGTGAGTGTGAGGGTGAAGGGGGCTCCCGAACATCAAGTTCAGGTTCACATCTTGTTTGCACATCTTCCTCTAGCCATCTGCTAAAGCGACCGCTGGACTGATACTGTGGCAACACTCTGATATAAGCCTTTCAGACATTGTCGTGTAGGCACGAGCCAGTAACTTGGATACAGCGCATGAAGGACAGACACCCTCTTGAGAGGACCATCATGTAGCTGATCAGGAAAACCAGGCTCGAGTCCTGCTCTGTTTTGGTGGGTTGTATGACCCTAGGTGAGTCATTCGATCTCACCATCTGTGTATTTCTTCAGTGAGCAAATGGGAAGGATAAATAGTCCTATGTCCTCAAACAGGTCGAACCAGAGGGGTTCTTTACTCTTGGGGAACATTCTCTGTGACACCAGTGCCCCTTGCCCTTCTCACATCTTTACCTTCTTTTCAACCTCAGAGCTGATTGCCATATGTTCCCATTGCTTCTCACCACCCACTTTATGTAGGGCCTTTTACTCTAGAACCAAAGAAAGACCTGCTTCCCTCTCGAGACCCTCGCTGTCCCCTCCTTCTTCCACTGCATTGACTCCCAATTGTCCAGCTCCATCTCCCACCTGAACGGCTGAAATCAATAGTTTCTGGACTTTATGACCCTCTTGTAAACACTGGCAAAATCAACGAGATTTCCACACTGGAGGGTGGGGAACATTGATGTGGATGCTACTGATAATGAGTTCCTTTTCGGAAACAAGAAGTAAACACAGGGTGTTCCTGCTGCATTTATGCATAATGAGGCATTTATGCGAACACCCTCCACTCAGCTAGTTGAACTGCCTGGGGCAAAATAATATTCAACCTTCAAGTTTAATAACTGCATAAACCTAGAACAGATGGGAAGCGTTCTGCTCTGGCTTTGAAGAGCCTAATTAAGTGTATTCAAGGAGATTTTTCGAGCCCCCTCCCTTTGAAGCACTTTGTGGTCTGTGTCAGAGAATGACGGCTGTCTTTATGTTTCGTTGTTACGGAACATCCCGTGACTTCTGTATTCTGTAACGCAATACCTTTGTTTCTTTGAAATAACCTGCGGGACTTTATGCCAAGCCTTGCTCTTGTTCCTTCCTATTTTTATCCTAAGTGTATTAACCAACACTCTTTGGAGAATGTGCTTGCGAGCTTAGGTGTATCTCACTTTATCCAATAAACATGTTCCTGGCATGTAGTATGTAAATCGAATTTTAACAAATTGAATCATACACCTAAATGCCTGAGGGGCACCCATTTTAGGAAATAAATCATATTCTGAATTTTAAGTGAATTTTTACACCCTAATTTTTCCAGCCAAGGTTTTCAAGCAACTTCATCACAGACCTATTAAAAGAAACGTCCTTAAAAAATAGTTGGTGACATCCCAGTGACATGGACAGCTTAGAATTGTAATCAGCCATTGAAATAACTAATAAGTCAACCAAATCCCCTGTGTAGAAACAGAAACCTTAGATCTAATCAAACTGATATTTACTGCATGCCTACTGTGTGCTGGGCTCCAGAGCTACATGGGAAAAGAAAACACAGGCCTCAGGGTACTGGGGTAGATTCCATGATGGAGTTTGGTTGTGGACTGAGTGGAGGAGATGAAACACTTTATCTTCCAAGGGACTGGCCTGGACCTTGGAAAGACCAGAGGGATGCTTTATATTTTAATTGATATTAAAATCAACCAGAAGTGAAGTTTTATATGCTCTGTAGATGGCAAATGTTTCTTAGAAAAGCATCCTAAGGGCGATGGATTCTGAATTGGTTTTTATTGCAGTGAAGGCATATAGTCTCTCTGTGTCTATAACTCCTCTTATGCCCCCTAACCTGAGGGATAGTATGAATCAAAGATTATAGGTAGTGGAGCAAATCACAAGGGTCAGGTTTGGAGAAAGCAAACCGACCGATGAGTTGAAAATAAAAATAAGCAGAATGAGGGCACAATTTCATAGCAAAGTCACCATGTTGTCTACATGTAACTTGCTCAAATACAACCAAGTCCAGAACAGGCCAGGTCCTCTCCATCCATTCCACGTACCATTCTACTCTTGAGCCCATACTCTAGAGAGATCATGAGATTGGAAATCAAACTCTGATGCCCCTCCCTTAGTTTCAGCTGTCTCTGGTGCCTAATAATTTGCATCATGGCCTCTCAGTGTATCCACATCCTAAGAGCAAGCCTCCTACCTCAGCTGCCATATAACCCAAGACTGTCTGTTCCTCTGGTGGAAGGAATGAGTCTGTGCCTGTGGACGTGGGAGCCTTCCCTGAGGGCTGACTGTGGGACCTAATCCCCACTTGCCCTCCCCCCGCCCCAGACACAGCACACTTCTGCAGGTCAGGGAAGCTTCCCCAGGTGGGGGCTATGTGTTTGAATGGAAGTTTGTCTCTTATAAATTTGGGACGATGAGCCATCAGAGTCAGAACCCCTCAGGGTGTGTCAAGCACCACTTCTGGGTATATTAAAGCGGAGATCGGGAACAGTGCCCAGGAATAATAGAAAACAGATAGTAGCTGTGACTTAGTGAAGGTTTTTGAAAGAAACAAGGGAAAGTAGATTTTTGCTCACAGCACAATGTCAGTGATTTAAGGCCGGGGTCCAGGGGCCTGAACTCGGGTCTGCACCGAGAGAATGGAGAGGAGGAAAAGCCAGAGAGATGGTGCTTGAAAAACCAACCCAACTAAACACGTGATGGATGTGGGGATGCAGACACGTACTGATTTGGAACCACTGTGAAAGCCTCCGGTGTTAAGATGCTGATGCCATTTCCCAAGGGAGAGAGCACAAGGAGAAGCGGGTGGGGGGCAGGCTGTCGTGGACGTGGTGAGTTGAGGAGACCCCGAGTGAACCTGCTCAGGAAGGAGCTGGAAGGGCAGACCCTCCCTGCCTGCCACCCTGCGGGCTTTGTCTCTTCACCCCCATCACCCACAGAAGAAACGGTTTAATCTGCGGGACAATGCCGAGGTAGAATGTGCAATGTGAACAACAGGCAAAATAAGAACTCGGATAAAAGCAGAATGAATCTAGGGGACACCCATCCAGAGCTTTCTAGAATCACCCTCTAGGGTCCCTGCAAGCCATCTAGGAAGCCAGCATCACAATCTAACCTCGACTCACACTGAACACGGAGCTCCTCCTAAAGCTCCGTGGAATCCCTGAGTGGCCTCAGCTCCAGCCTGGGGAATAACCCAGAGGTGGCTGAGCGCTGAGGGCCCCCAAGAAATCAGCAAGGTAGTGAAAGGAGGAGAGATTTTGAGGTTTCAAAACAAAGTTTCTCGTGAAAAAGGGGAGACAAGGCCATTATTACAGGGAGCTGTAAATGACATCATCTGACTTTCAGATTGTTCAGCTGGGGAGAGGAAAACAAGATCACAGACAGGAAAATGCCTTGATCTTTACTTCTCTTAACCTACAGGCACAGAATCACCAGCATTTATGATCTTAAAATTAGAGTGAGGTGGAAGAGAACTCAGCTCGTAAGAGCGATGAAGGCTGATAATGTCCAGTCTTCAGGGGGACATTGAAGGCCTGAGGTCTGTTACTGACTCCGTCAGTAACTCATTATGCGGCATGAGATAGAGTTTCTGTTTGCGAGGGGAAATAGTGGTGAGAACATAATTATTTCCTGGGTGCACGCTGACGGCCGAGGTATTTATACATCAGGCAACAGAGAGAAAAATAATACTTGCCACCTACCTACCCATTAGAGGTGACGTCTGGAGAACGATCACGGGGTCTTGGATGAAAGGGTATATGAATAGCAGTGTATCGTCAGCTTCCGATGGGTCTGGTCTTTGCATGACTTCGCTTTCCAAAACGTCAGTGGTGCAGTTTGTCCTTTGAGTTTCTGATTTCGAGTTTCCCCATCCAGGCTTAGTGGCAGAGAAGCCTTTGAAGAAGTGAGCATCCATTCTTCATGGTTCAGTAAAGCATTGCTAATTTACATTAATGATGGATATTTAAGGACAGAAATTTTTCAAAACAAGGCTACTGCATGGCCAACTGTATTTTATTTATAGAACCTTATTTTCGAGTCCTCTGATATTATTATTTGATATTTCTTCATCTTAGGCTACTTCCACCGTGCTATTTCATTGGCTAACTTAGTAAAGAAGAACTAGTTTTAAAAATTCAGAGGGTGTCATATTTATTTTCTATACATCTTGTCACTTGCTATGTATGTTTGTAAACAAATATGTTTCATTTTTTAGGAGACATATGGCTTCTAACTTGTTTGATTTAATAAGGTAACAGAAGTTCTGTGTGGAATCTGCCTCTAAGAGTTGTACTCTCTTAGTGATTTAATGCTCCAGAGGGTTTCAGCTCAAGGGCAGAGCCTGATCCTTTGTCCCCTCTTCTCCCCACCTCCTTTTTCCTTCCCAAACTTGTGAAAGGGTGATCTGTGCAAGGAGACTCAGAAAAGCTCTAAAAACAGAACAGATAAAGCCTTAGGCTGTTTTCAGTGACCCGCTCTGATATCCTTTCCTTTACTTGGAACTGTTCAAAATGTCCAGTGAATTCTCTAGGACACCCTCTGTGGCAGCTCGGCCTGACTTACGGAAACCTGCAAGGGGATAAGTGTGGGGAAGTGTCCTCTTCTTGTCACTGTGGGCCCAGCTTCCACCGAGCCCTCACGGGGGCAGTTTCAGGCAAGGGCAGGGGGACACACGTCCAATCCCACAACAATCCCACTGTTCGAGCAAGGCTCTCGGAGAATGCTCAGGATGGTCATGTAACTGGGAGGGCAAGAGGCAGAGGGTGACAACTGCAGACCCCAGGCCGGTAGCCAGATCGGGGTTCAAACACCAGCAGCACCACTTTGCAGTCATGAGATATGTGAGCACGCTGATTAACTGGTCTGTGCCCCATGTTCTCATCTGTGTGAGTCAGATATTAATAGTACTTACTTCATAAGTCTGTTTAAAGATCGAGGTTAGCATTAGAAAAACATTCAGAACATTGCCCAGCACCTGGTGAGTGCTACAGAAACGGGAAAGACATGGGCTCTTGCTGGCACTATGATCAAGGGTTGGTGTCCAGTAACTCCACTGGATGGGGGTTGAGTGTGTTGGGGAAAGAGAAGAAACCCCAGAGAGACTGTTCAGGACAACTCAACACCATTTAGAGGCCTGCTTAGCTCTACCTGTCTTGGAATAATGAAGACCTAATATGTTGTGTATCTTGTAAACTTTGCAAGGATGAACAAGTACGCAAAGGCGATTGCAATCTGTACTTTCCGTTCATGAATCCTGTGTAGAGACTGATCGTTGAGGATGGCTAGGACAACTCAAAGATGCATAAAAACCATGTCCGGGATAACCTCATAGTGACAGTAGAAAGTTAAAGGCAGGGAAATTGCTGAGGAAACAATTCCTCCCCCCAAAAGAAGTTTCTATTTTAATTGTAATCTCAATGTTTGCTTTGCACCTTTAAATGCTGGGATTATATTTGGGGGCTCATAGTCCACATAAAGTGGCTGGCCGCATTCATTTTATGTTTCCATAATTGCAAGACCAAAGGTTCATCATTTCTGGTGTCAGTTCAGCCTCTGGCTTCCTTTCTAAGACACGTTTTGTAGAGTTTTCCCATTCATGGCAGGAGAAAACTAATACACTCATTTTTAAAAATAGTGATTTGAAATTGCTTCCAAAATAGCTAGAGTTTTAGGAGAAAAGACTGTGTTTCATATGGCCCTGGAATGTATAATGTGCTAAATAAGATAAGAGGGAACTCTTCTGTAGGAAACTCAGCTGTACCACACTATACATCTTAACAGATCTCCTTTCTTTCACCTGGGCACCTTCCTCTGTGAGTAAGGCATGGGCAGCATGGTCATTTCTTCTGTTCTCAGCTACTTCACCTTCAGTGTGTGAAGTGACAGCATGAGGCATTTCAGCTCCAGAAAATTCTATAAAGAGTGTGAGAGTTCTTAGACCAGACAGCTGCAGATCACAAGGATAGGTGCTGGGTTAATGGGACATGTGACAAGTTAATATAGTTGGCTGGGAGGATGGAGCAGAGATACAGACACTCAATATTTAAGCACCTACTGCGCGCAAGGCAGAACTCTGCGTCTACTTTCTCCTCTTCTACAAACAAATAGTTCTGCTTTCTTGTTTTTTCACACATTGTGGACTTGTGAATAATACTAATTTTAGACAAAATTTTGCAGCTGAAGAGTTTGAAAGAGTTGATCTCAATGGCATTCCTGCATGAGTTCTGATAATGAACTCAAAGAAACCCCAGCCTATATATAAGGGAGCTAAACCCAAACCATTTCAAGCATGGCCTCATCACTTTGACATGGAAACCATGCCATATCTTACCAGACCTTGGCCACATATTCCTTCTACCAAATGCCAAGAGGCATCTAACTGTTAGTCTTCAAGGACAAAGTGTTGCTACATGAATAAAATGGAAACTGTGCTAAATTCAAGAGCTGTTAGGTAGTCTTCCATTTTTCAAAGTCATAAAATAAAAATAGTGTCACTCCAAATTTAATGGCTGCAGTTACTCACACCTGACTCAGTAAATATTTGGTGGGGGGCGGGGGGGAGATAAGTGAATGCCTGAAATGTGTCTTTTCCAACCACATTTTTAACTTCATCAAGCCTCAGCTTAGTCATAAAAAAATAGAAATAATAATTACTTCATTGTGAAGATCACATCTGATAAAGCACTTGGTAAACTATAAAGCATGATACACTGTTAATTTTTTCTTTCTTTCCCATTCCTTGAGCGAGACTCTGTTGTGATGCTCTAGCCTATATCTTAACATCATTGAATACTCCTAGGTCTTTGCTAAATTCTGCAAATCGCTTTACTTACAACTTAGCATATGTCTCATCTATTTGCTGAGTATCTGTTTCAGGGTTTCGATGAAGCAGAGTGATGGACCTCACTCTTGTTTCACTGCATGGGTTTGATGGTCACTCATAATTCTCACTTCCAGCTGACCCTGATTCAAGTAGCCCTTTTATGTTTGCTTCAGTGCACCTAATATGTGAATTTCACTTCAGTTCTCAGTTATAAGGAACTCATTTTGCTCAGTTTATTTTAACTTTAAATAACACCCATTTCATTCTTGGTCATTCTTGTTGCTGTTAATCTATAAAAGCAGAAGGGTATTGGGAGGAAGAAGGTGCTACATTAGTGGTCATTTCTACTGATGCTGCTTTTAATTCTTTCAAATACCTGAAAGCATTTAAATTGATCTCTATTTTGACTAGGAAGAAGAGAAAATTCTCCAGTGTAAATGCATTCAGAACATTTAGATAATATCCTAAACAAAAGGGAAAAAAACAAACTTACAAGTTTTCTTTGCCTTTAATGATATATTTGTGACTCCGACTTGTTTGTATTCTCCACCTTCATCCTACTTGAACTAATTTTTTTTAAAGAAAGAAAAAAATGAAGCTTTATAAATTTATCAAATGAAAATAAAGGAGAAAAGTAGGCCAACATTACGACAATTTAATTAAAATTTTGTGGGTTTTTTATTAGGAAAAAATATTTAGAATAAAATATGACTTTAGAAAATATTTTCCATCATCTAAGACTTTGTCTGTTGGTTCTTAAGTTGAAGTCCTGTATTCTAGAGCCAACAGTGTGGCAATGGGTGTGTGAACATAAGTTAAAATAATTTACATAATACAGGAAAAATCCTGATTTCTAGAAAAGATACAAAAATTGGGAAAATACATTTACTGAATTTTATTTTTCTCAAAAAAGTGATATTAACATAGAATAAAAGTTTTCTCATTGTAGAACCTGATGTCCAACTTTTTATGGATATGGCTCAAATACTATTTTTATTAAATCTTTGAATTGGTTGACTATTTAAACCTTAATTTAATAGATCATAGTGTGACCAAATATAAAATTATTTTCTTTTTCTTAAGAACTCTTTGGGAAAAAGGCTGAGGAATTTAGGAAGGAAGCTCTTACCCTATAATGAAATGTCCAGTTTCCTTGGGGACGGCATCTTGTACAACAGCACAACCAGGAACAGGGCAGAGAAGAGTGGAAAAAGGAACCAGGGGCCCAGAGCTAGTGAGGAAGACAAGTGCTTCTTACCTGCTGGAGCCTTCAAAAAGCAGTATGATCATAGGATGCCCTTTGCACTGCCTACTGTAGGCTCTGTAATTAATAATATGGTGGAAAATGTCCAATAACCCTTATTCTAAAACTCAAAAATAATCCCCTCATTAGGCATCTTGTAAATTTTTAAAATCTCTAAATTTCATAACTCTAAGATATTTATTCTCATGAATTATATTCTTATAAAAAATAACAAAGAAATATCTGGAAAACATAAAGAAGGAGGAGGAAGAGATGAAGGCGAGGAAAGTGTTTACCCTAGTCCAAATAAAATAGTGCAGGGACTGGGAGGTAAGTCAGTAGAAAACAGTGGAGAGTCCATAGACAAATCTTAAAGTATATGAGAATCTAAAATCCAGTAAGGATGACATTTCAAATCATTTGGGGAAGGCTGAAGTATTCAATAAGTAGAATTCAATTCATTAGTCTCCATTTAGGAAGAAAATAAAGTCAGGATGTGTACCTCCCAACACTCCTCAAACACTTTTCAAGTAGTTCAAAGATTTGAGTGTAAAATATTAAAACTATAAAAGCACTAGAAGAAAATATAAGATCATTTTATTAAATAATGTCAGAGGGAAGGCATTTCTAACCACAACACAAAATCTAAGAGACATTGAGGAAAAGATTGATGGATCTGATTATATAAAAGCTAAAAGCTTGTTTACAATGAGAAGCAACCCAATTTGTCTCAAACTGGGACAAAATAATTGCAATACATAAAATGGTGAAGGCTTAATGTTCCAAACATACAAAAATCTCCTAAATAGAGATTAGAAAAAGACAAGCAATGCAATAGGAAGAAACAAGTCAGAGAAGAAGCATAGTCAAAAAGAAGAAATGATCGTTTCCATTAATAATAAATTAAAACGATGAGATATAATCTCTAGTTTTTATGAAATTCTTCGACATTCTTGTATAGTTAATGAAAAGGCAAATAGTTTTGAAAGATAGTTTAACACTTCCTATTCATCTAAGTGAGTAGTCCATTCAAGCCCTAAACCCTACTTCTGGGAAGCTATCCTACAGAAACCACAACACACAGATGTCATTGAAGTAGTAAAGGTTTGTGATGAGTCTAAGTGTCCATCAGTAAACGGAAGCCTGTGCAGCATTTTATAAAATGAAGAATAGGGGCACCTGGGTGGCTCAGTCGTTAAGCGTCTGCCTTCGGCTCAGGTCATGATCCCAGGGTCCCGGGATCGAGTCCCACATCGGGCTCCCTGCTCGGCGGGAAGCCTGCTTCTCCCTCTCCCACTCCCCCTGCTTGTGTTCCCTCTCTCGCTGTCTCTCTCTCTGTCAAATAAATAAATAAAATCTTTAAAATAAAATAAAATGAAATAAAATGAAGAATACATTCTACCTTGGAAAAAAAGGCACTGTTTATTGTAAAATAAAACATGCACACACATACATAGGGAAGAACGAAGTGAAAGCATGATTCTATTTTTATCTGACAGATGATGTGAGTGTATGTGTGTATACACACAAAAACATTTACGTATATTCTAGTAGGAGCAACACTGGATGAGCAGGCAAAGTAACGAATCTCTGGAGGGCAAACATATTTCAATCAAAATATGCCAAATGATGCTTTCATTTACAACGAGATGCCAAAATACAATGGTCAGCAATTTTATTCAAGGAGCAGGTGTGAAGTATTGTCTCACTAACCCTAGATTAGGCTTTACACCTTTTTTCTGGAATGGTTGACCTTGAGACAGGGCACCTGAACCACCACACCTCTGCGGAATACAGTTAATTCCTCTAGATGATTCCTTCCACTTCTGCTCATTTTACAGAACTAATTTCTGTGACATTTTATTTCTACACAGCACTGAACCCAAAATTGTCTTCAGTATTTACGAGGGCATTTACAAAAGGAACAGAGCAAATGCAGTTTAGACAGGTTCCAATAATTCTCCCGGTCTTTCTGACACCAGTGTTTCAGAGTTCACCTTTCCTCTACACACACTCAATTAAATTAAAATATAGTGTATACATGGTGGCCAAAGAATCTCAAAGGGCACTGCAGAGGTGAAAATAAAACAACTTCATATGAGCCATTCCCATTATGAGTGAATATATCTAGATTTTGTTAAAATTAAAACCCAGGATAATTATCAAAGCCTAATGGCATAGACCAAAACAGAAAGAAGAAAATGAGCCCGGTGGCAAGTCGACAGCTCCTGTGGTAGTCGCACTGTTGACCCTTTTTCTCAGCCCCGGGCTGCAGGCCAGACACTGCTACCAGACAGGGGACAGTGTCTCGGTCTTGTACAGCTGCTCACAGACTCACGGGGAAGGGCCCACCCCCTCATCTCTAAGTCCCAGGCACTTAGGGGACAGCATGCACTCCATGAATGCAATGCTGAGGAATTTGCAAACGCCCAAACCAAAATGGCACCTTCCTTTTTTTTTTTTTTAATTAGAAGATAAAAATTAGGATGGAACTGGAGGGTATTATGTTGAGTGAAATAAGTCAAACAGAGAAAGACATGTATCATATGATCTCACTGATATGAGGAATTCTTAATCGCAGGAAACAAACTGAGTGTTGTTGGAGTGGGGGGTGGGGTGGGAGGGATGGGGTGACTGGGTGATAGACACTGGGGAGGGTATGTGCTCTGGTAAGTGCTGTGAATTGTGCAAGACTGTTGAATCTCAGATCTGTACCTCTGAAACAAATAATGCAATATATGTTAAGAAAAAAAAAAAAGAAGAAGAAGGTAGCGGGAGGGGAAGAGTGAAGCGGGGGAAATCGGAGGGGTAGACGAACCATGAGAGACGATGGACTCTGAAAAACAAACTGAGGGTTCTGGAGGGGAGGGGAGTGGGAGGATGGGTTAGCCTGGTGGTGGGTATTGAGGAGGGCACATTCTGCATGGAGCACTGGGTGTTATGCACTAACAATGAATCATGGAACACTTCATCTAGAACTAATGATGTAATGTATGGGGATTAACATAACAATTAAAAAAAAAAGAAGATAAAAATTAAGACCAACAGAGTAAGTGAATTTTAGCAAAATCGAGGCGTCTCCCAAAGCTTTGACTAGCCTCTTTTTCCTGGGAGGTACAGAAAGAAAAACAGATAGGTTTATATCAATACATAGATATAGATATGTTCTTCAATTATGATACTTAGTCAAATTATGAAGCTCAAAGAACAGATTGCCTCAACCTACTACTACTACTTGAAACTTTCTGTGCCACTTGCACAAAATAAGCTTCGCTTCCCTTGGCATTTTTGTCGATTCAGATTTCCAGGAGAGAGCGCTGCTCGTGACTTCATTCTCCTGAGACTTGGAACCCCATGAAGGAAGGACTGTTCTGCTTCCTTTACCCTGCGTCCCAGCACCAACCGCATATAGTGGGTCCTATGCGGGTCCTCAAAAATGTGTCCTGTTGTAGAATAAGAATCTCTAGATCACTTTATAACTATATATCCTCATTTGGGTTGATTTTTTATTAGTTTTATTTTCTGGGGCTAGGGGATTAGATCAGACATGACATTAAGTAGTTCGATCATACCCAGAAAAGTTAGGCACTCTTTGTAGTATGTACAGAGGAAGTTGCTATCTTTAGAGTTTACAGAGACGACTTACCGTAATGATCCTGTCCTTTGGATTATGTCCTTTCACTTGAACACCTTGTGCCCACGACAAAGCCCACCTGTATTTGAAATGCATAGTAAGCCTGACTAAAGCCCACTGATTGTTTTTAAATTGTGAGATCATGTTTAAATATTATATCTTTTGTTTCGCTAGATGTATATATTTTAATATGTCTCACTTGCTTATATAACCCACCTAAACATAAAGTTTAGAATATGTGCTATGTATTTTTAAATACTTCTTTGTCCCTCAATTTCAAAAGGGTTTTGAATTTAAAGTGTAATTGTCTTAAAACACCAAAATGGTGAGATTATCTGAAGAAGATGGTTCTATATGCTCAGAAAAACTACTTAAAATTGGATGAAATTGAAGAATTAGAGCAAAAGTTTGAGTCCCAGCATTATTAATCTAGGCTTTCTTTGGAACAAGAAGCAGGGCTGAGAAATGGCCCTCAGTTGTAAATGGAGAATGAGTTTAAACATCTTCCTAAAGAATTATAACTTAGTTCTAGTCGGGAGTAGTTGAACAAGAGAAAACTTGATTACTTAAAGGCACTAAGTGTATTAGGAAGAGAAACATAAATACCTCCAACCAGAATAGCCACTGTGGTCTGGCTATTTAAGACCTGGTGTTCTGATGGAAACTGATGGGCTCTATTACGGATGTCCATCATGGACAAAATGAATTTAGGGTGCCCTTGTGATTTCTCTTGTCTGTGGACTGAGCTTCTTTAAAAATCAAGCTATAAGGATGCAAGTTATATAACTTAATTTACTGCTGAAATGGAACATAAAGTGATTAGCTCAGTGATGCTCAGGCTCTGAGGCTTTAAAACCCTGGCAGATCGTATACATGAATTGCAGAAGATTCACGTGATACATACCTTTAGAATGCGCACAGGCAGGGTCTCAGACTATCAGTTAGCCAAAACTGTGTGCATAGTATGCATGGAACAACTTACCCAAAGCTGATAACTGTTGGGACACTTTTCCAGCCTAATATGGATTCTGGATACATTTACCTCATGGAAAACTATTTTTTATCCATATCACCAAGTTTCTGGAAGTAATAACTCTTTAAGTGTGTTTTAAGGAATTTATAACTTAAAAACCCCAATGATAGGGGCGCCTGAGTGTCTCAGTCAGTTAAGCATCTGCTTTGGCTCAGATCATGATCCCAGAGTCCCAGATCTATCAAGCCGGCACAGGGCTCCCTGCTCAGCGGGAAGTCTGCATCTCCCTCCGTCACTCACCCCACTCATGCTCTCTCTCAGTCGCGCGCTCTCTCCCTCTCTCAAATAAATAAATAAATTCTTAAAACCCCTAATGATAAAATTTGATAGATATCTCTATTTTAGTAGATACCTAGTTGGTATGTGTTAAATATAAGAGAATTCCAAATATGCTAAAAACAATTCAAAATTTTGAGGAAAACCACCTAAAATCCATAGATTCAGGTAGCTTAGGCTCTACAGGTGTTTCTTTTTTTTTAAAATTTTATTTATTCATGAGAGAGAGAGAGAGAGGCAGAGCGAGAAGCAGGCTCCCAAGGAGCAGGGAGCCCGATGCGGGACTCGATCCCAGGACCCTGGGATCATGACCTGAGCCGAAGGCAGACGCTTAACGACTGAGCCACCCAGGCAACCTCTACAGGTGTTTCTTAAAAGTGTGTCCTTGGATGAACAGCTTTAGAATCACTGTGCTTGTTTAAATTGGGAGTTTCCTAGGCTCCACCCATTCCTTGATGATAATCTGCGGGGAGGGGTGAACAAGGGTCTGGAATTTTCACTTTAACCAATTTCCAAGTGATTTTTGCATGCGCCTAAATTTGAGAACCACAACTTTGAGGTCATAATGGTAATTTGGAAGCCAGATTTAGTCCCGTCATAGGAAACTGACATCTGTATGTGTCCTTGTTTATTGTGACCTCAGCCAGGAGATGGCTTGCCCATGCCAGGAGGTCCCAAGACGAGCAAGGGAGAGATATGGATGATACTGCTGCCTTCACCACCAGGCCACAAATTCACCAACCCATATTTAATCAGGAATAATTCTATTCTTTTTTTTAAATTAATTATTATTTTTTTTTGATGTAGTGTTCCATGATTCATTGTTTGTGCATAACACCCAGTGCTCCATGCAGAACATGCCCTCTTTAATACCCATCACCAGGCTAACCCATCACCCACCCCACTCCCCTCTAGAACCAGGAATAATTCTGTTCTTTACTGTATATTCACTCTAAATAGTTGCTGCATTTAGAAACTGTGACCATTCCTTGTTTTCTTATGATTAGAGGTTACAAAGTGCTCTGCAGTCAGTGGCTGCCCAGGTCTTAAAAATAAGCAAAGGCTGACCTGGTCAGCAGCCCCTCCACTTCCTACTGACCATAGGGCAGGGTGGCTGTGGTTAGGAACACAGATTCAGCCTCTTACCTCTAGTCAAGATCATCCAACCTCACTGCACCTCAGCTCCCTCATCTACAAAGTGTGGAGAACAGTACTATCAAGCATAGGTTCTCTTATGCAGATTAAATGCAGATTATAGTTGACAGCTATAGAATGCTTAAGACAGTGGTTGGCAAATAGTAAGTACTATGTAAGTGTGTGTTAAGCAATAAAAACAAGCCTAGAAATGGTAGATCATTCCAGGAAATGAGGGAACAAAGAGAAAGATGGAGGGATCATCACCAATCTGGAATGGGCATCTTCTTACAAAGAAAAAGTATATATCTTCTCTTCTAACTCCTGTAAGACAGAATAAACATAGTGGAACAAAAGAATTAAAAGGAGAGATGCAAAGGTCAAAATAAGCCATGTGTTAGATAAGGAGTTAGAGACCAATGAAGAAAATGGAGTCGTACCTACAGTTTTATAACAATAAAGTAACTTGGTTCTGTGCATATCTTAATTACGTCTGTTTTAATGGGATGAAGGAGGGTTGTACTTATTGTGGGGGGAGGGAGGCTAAACAAAGTTAACAAATAACATTTGATGTGATGCCCAGTTTGTTTGTCCTTATTCTCTCTCTAGTCTTCTGGGACCAACATCTGGCTATTTCCCTTTCTTTCCCCTTTTTTCTTCACCTTCAGATTAAGTCAAAATTAAGCTAAATTTTGCTGAAATTAAGCTAAAATTTTAAGCTAATTCTTGCCCCTTTCTCCTTTCCTTTGTCATTCCTAACCTCCTTTTTTTTCTCACTTTCTCTTCTGACACTCTATTTTGAATACTTGTCACCTTTAATCTCAACTACCTCACCAAGTTCCTAACCAACATTGTACACACCTCACCACCTCCACCATTTTTCTGTCAAAACCTTGCAGTGACTCCCCTACAATAGGGTCAAAAGTTTATCAGGTGGTTTTTAAAGATTTTCCCACTTGGGTCTCATCATCTCCCACCACTGATGCCCTCACCTCACACCAACGTTTTCACTCTCCTCCCCACAAGCCATGTTTCAGCTTGGCTCAACAAGCACTCCACCTTGCCATGCCTTTGTACGGTGGGTCCTGTGCCCGGAACTCTGTTGTGACCTGGACGGGGCACAGTAAGGGAAGCTTCACTCAGCCAGAAACATTGTACAACCCACTTTACTGGGTTGAATAGTGTCCCCTAAGACTCATATCCTTCCCAGAAACTCAAAATGTGACCTGATTTGGTCACATTAGTTAAGATGATCTGATACTGGAGTAGAATTGGCCCTTCATCCAAGATGACTAGTGTCTTAAAAGAAGGAGAAGACACACAGAAACAGTCACACCCAGAGGGAAGAACACCATGTGAAGATGGAGGCAAAGATTAGAGTGATCCTCCTACAAACCAGGAAATGCCAAGGTTCGCTGGCAGTGCCAGAATTTGGAGAGAAGGGTAAAACAGATTCTTCCCTTAGATCTTCAGAGAGAGCATGGTGCCACTGACACCTTCATTTTTGGACTGTGAGACAGTAGATTATTGTTTTAAGCCACCAAATTTGCAGTACTTTTTTATGGCAGCTATAGGAAACTAATAGAGTGGGTATTGAATGTTAAGTGTCCTCAGCTATGAAATGGAGCTATCCCACCCTTCTTATCTCACAAAAATGTTGTAGGTATCAAATGAGACAAACAAGGTGAGTGTGTTATTAGATGTATAAAGTTCTACACAAGTGTAATGTAAAGTTTTACTTACATTTTGAAAATCTTTTCATTTCCTTGCATAATCCCTATCACAATACTTTGCCTATGGTATATGCTCAATAAGCTTGTTAAATATTTTAATTTATTATTTTAATGCATTGCATCGATTGTATCATAAAAGATCCAAACATAAATACAAAGAACAAGACTCATATTCAGATTACTGTCTAGTCATTTACATGCAGCTTTTACTGCATGTAGTGGTATTTCAGAAAGACATGATTTGGTTTGTCTAGTTAAATATAAGTAATACATTATAATATTATTCTACTGTATATTAATGTGTATTAATTTTTAATATACCAATGAAGTTAAATCTCTATGAATTTGAAAGTAAGATTTATTTAAGATGAAAAAATGTTTAATTTGTTTTCACAAGTATGGCTGATTTTATTTATGCTACTTACTAGAAATCTGATAAAGGTATATTTTATTAAAAATGACTATTTTAATAACATTCCTTTGAAAGTGCTCATCAATAAATTTAATCAATTGCCTATTCAAACAATGGAACAGATCTTCTAATCTTAGTACAATAAAATGATCTCTTGCAAGGAAAAGAAGAATCTGAATACCAGGAATCATTATTTATAAAACAAATGAGAACAAATTTCCCTTGGATACCCAACTTCTATTTAAAGTAAAACAACTAGAATGTTATTCTTGCTATATTATTTTTCCTCTAAGACTCTTTAAGCAGTTAGTGTGTGCCTTGTGATTACCAGTCTTATAATAATCTGGCGAAGGGGCGCCTGGGTGGCTCAGTTGGTTGAGCGACTGCCTTCAGCTCGGGTCATGATCCCAGGGTCCTGGGATCGAGCCCCGCATCGGGCTCCCTGCTCCGCGGGAAGCCTGCTTCTCCCTCTCCCACTCCCCCTGCTTGTGTTCCCTCTCTCGCTGTGTCTCTCTCTGTCAAATAAATAAATAAAATCTTAAAAATATATATATAAAAAAATAATCTGGCGAAGCTGATGGCAGGTGACCCTAGAGGCAGAAACTAGACGTTGAAAGTTATAAGCAAGTGATCACCAGAGCCAGGAAGAGACCCTGAGATTTCTGTCACCCCCCCCACTCCTACATCTCCTTGGCAGGAGCTATCCTTAACAGATAAATTATTTCTGGGCTCTTAATGTCATTTATTAGGTCCAGAAGAAAAACACCTAAATAACTCTATTATGTTTAATATCAATTCGGGTCCTTGCGAGTGAGGGCAAAAGCTTTTCACTTCCAGGTGGACTTCAAATAATATCAACTGGATGTGCGCTAGGAAAGTATAACTTTAAAAGTTGTTCCCCAGCATTAGTGAAGAAGAAAGGAAATGAGAATTAAGGACAGTAATTTCTGGGTAATTTTTCTTGGCTGCTTTTGTCCATACATTTCTGGTGAGTGTGTTAGTTAGGGTAAGCTAGGCTAAGTAATAGAATATACCCCTAAAATTCAGTGGCTACAGAAACAACATGTTTATTTACTTTACAGCTTAATAGGCCAGTGTTGGTCAGGTCCCGATGAAATGGGCAGAAGAGGTGGACTCTGGTCCATGCAGTTGATACTGGCTGGCTGATAGTGGCTTTGTCATAGTTAACATGTGGCCTCATGATCCTAGTCATCTGGGAGGAGGCAAAGGCATGGAGCAGGGTACACAGAAGGGTTTAATAGACCAGATCCAGATGTGGTACATACCACATTAATTTTCATTGGCTAGAACTAGCCACATGACCACACCTCACTGCACAGGCATCTGGGAAATATAGTCCATCAAGCACTCACAAGCAAGAGGAAATGGAATTTGTAATTAGAACAGCCCTAGGGAGGAGCCTATTGTTCTGCTTTGTTCCCTGTTTCCTTTTGCTTCAAGAGACAATTCCTCCTCCTGCCTGTCTACTAAGTCTGTGCCGCTGTGTATTTTCTTACAGAGTTGGGCTGGCTACATCATTTGTGGGGTCCAGGGAGAACGAACATGTGGGACCTCTTGTCTCAATGGCAGAAAAGTGCAGCTAACAAAAATATCATGCTTTTTTTCTCTCTCCCATGGTGTTTCTCTCTCCTCCATACACCCCTGCCTCTGTCTCCGTCTCAGTTTGCCATGGTGGGGTGTTTTTTTGTTTTGTTTTGTTTGTTTTTGTGTTTGTTATTTTGCCCTTTGATGCCACTCTAATTAAAGAGAAATTAAAATTTTTAATTAGCATGAATTTTACCACTCATCCTTATGTGGTCCAATTCCAATTTTCATTGCAAACATAAAAGCACCTAACTTACGTGTGAAATCACTGATATTATACAATTTGTATTTTGTAGCTCGTATATGCATATGCATTTTGTTCTTGCAAACACAGTGGAAATGTTGCCCAAAACTAATTCAGCTGTTTTTATTTCACCTCCTAATATACCCGTATTCTACCAACACTCTATCTTCAGTTCACTAATGGAAAAGGAAAGACTGAAGAGGAAAAGGATATGTGCTCTTAAGCCTTTCCCTGCTGTTCTGTGTCATCTTCAGCTAGCATTGCTGGCTAGCACAGGGAACTCATGGGAGTGGGAATGGGTGTGACAACAGGGTTCTTTGGTCACTCATGTTCCTCAGAATGTCACTGCCTCCTCTCTGCATTCAGAGCAAGTTCTGGTTCAAACCAGAAAGCCTGGCCTCTCAGGGCTGTAAGTACTTACTCAGTCATGGACGTCACATGCTTACCTTCACCGAATACATCGTAGGTCCCCAGAATCCTGCTTCCCTGGGACTCCACACAGGCTGCCTGAGAATTGGCAGCGAGAGGGGCAGGAGGACACATCTTCATCCTGTCTCCTCTGCACACAGTTGTGCTCCATTGTCTCCTCTCTTCAATCACAGAACACAGATTCAAAGATAATGTTACTAAGAGGTTCAAGACGACAACAGCAGAACATTAAACCAAACACAGAGTCCTTCTGAACATGGGATCCCATGCAACGGCATAGTGGCATTGTACACTTTGGAAGCCAGCCCTGCCACAGAGAAACTCTCCAGTGCTTTGGGAAAGAGGAGCTGAGAGCTTAAAGCAGTCAAATTACCTGATTCATAAATTCATCCCTATACTAAAGAACGTAGAGGTTGAGATCATGATAACATACACCAACACTAAGCCTAAAGCACTAAGAATTGTAGGACACGCCATCAATTTGGAATGGCTTTAAGAGGGAAGAAAGAAATACTCTATGAACATACATCCTGATTGTAAGGTGTCCTAATGCCAGATATTGTAAAATAGGGGGGATGACTTCAATTCCTGGACTTGTAATATAGAATTCTCTTTCTTATTATGTGGCTAACTAATAAATTAATATTTGATTTAACATATTTCAAACATCCAGAAAAACATAGAGGCTGGTACATAAATACCTGTGTAGCCACCAGTCAATTTTATCTAATGCTAATGGTTTTCCAGATTTGCTTCACAAGACTTTTAAGGGGAAAAAGGGGAAAGACATTTCAGATAACATTGATACCACCTGGGCATCCTACCTCTAAGTCCATTCCTCCTCCTCTCTCCTCAGAGGTTTTCCAAAATCACTATTTATCATTTATATGCATGTTTTTATACTACCAGTACATATAGCCATACCACAAACATTTTTCCTGTTTTTTCATACTTTATATGGACAGTACCTTAGT
Source organism: Mirounga leonina (assembly GCF_011800145.1). Taxonomy (NCBI): domain Eukaryota; kingdom Metazoa; phylum Chordata; class Mammalia; order Carnivora; family Phocidae; genus Mirounga; species Mirounga leonina. The sequence continues at coordinate 5,946,483 of NW_023270816.1, forward strand.
GTACATACCATTCTGCAGCATGCTTTCTCGTGCATCATTATTATTTTGAGATCTGTATTGCTATGCGTGGTCCTGGTTAATCTATTTTAATTACTGAAGAGTGTACATTACATAAATATACTCCAATTTATCCATTTTACGGATTGTCATTTAAAATGTTTCTAGGGTGCCTGGGTGGCTCAGATGGTTAAGCGTCTGCCTTCGGCTCAGGTCATGATCCCGGGATACTGGGATCGAGTCCCGCATCAGGCTCCCTGCTCATTGCAGAGCCTGCTTCTCCCTCTGCCTCTGTGTGTGTGTGTGTGTGTGTGTCTCTTATGAATAAATAAATCTTTAAAAAAATAAAAAATAAGCTGTTCCTAACCTTTCTTAATTTTAAACAATGGTCCAGGAAATCTTCTATATTTTTCTTGGTATACATGAGCTAGAGATTTTTAGGACCTATATCCAGAAGTGGAAATGCTGACTTAAAAGTTATAAGCATTGCATCTTTAACTCTTCTGCATACTACCAAAGGACTCTCCAATTTACACATTCAGGGGTAAAATATTAGCGATGCATCCCTTCACATGGTGGCTGACACTTGGAAATGTCAAACACTTTCATTTTTGCTAAACAGATGGGTGTAGGAGGTATCTTTCAATCTGCATTTCTGTAATGACTAGTGAGGTTGAGCATCTTTTCTTATATTAGCTAATCACGTCTCTCTTCTGCAAATTGCCTATTTAAGGCTTTCCTCATTTTTTTCCCCTTGGGTTGTTTATTTCTTATTTATTTATTTATAGATACTATTCCTGGTTATATGTATTTCCAGACTTTAGCTTAATTTTCACACTCACTTATAGATTATAATTTTAATGTAAGCAGATTCATTAATCCTCTCTTTGTGGTTTCAGACTTTTGACCTTGATTAAGATAACTCTCCCTTCCCTGACCCCAAGATATATTCTTGTATAATTTTTTTCTAAAGATTCAGTGTTTTGTTTCTCACATTAAAGATTTTGAGCTTGGGATGCCTGGGTGGCTCAGTCAGTTAAGCATCTGCCTTCGGCTCAGGTCATGATCTCAGGGTCCTGGGATCGAGTCCCGCACTGGGCTCCCAGTTTATCAGGGAGTCTGCTTCTCCCTCTGCCTGCCGCTCCCTCTGCTTGTGCTCTCTCTCTCTCTCTCTCTCTCTGACAACTTAAAGAAAATCTTAAACAAAAATGTTTTTGATCTTTAATCCATCTCAAATTGGTTTTGAATGGTAATTGTCCCAATATCATTTGAGTGCTCCATCCCTATCCCACTGATTTGTTCCATGGCCTTGATCATTTATGACATTTCCCTTTATGCATGCATGTTTCCTCCCTCTCTTATTTTAACCACTATAGGTTTATAACCTATTTCTTCAAAATTATCTGACATGTTTTTGACCCTTTGTGCTTCTGTTTGAATTTGAGGATCAGCTTGTCAAGATCCATTGAAAAACCTTGCTGGGATTATTTTTTAGAACTACTTTGAATGTGGTATAGAATAATTTGTAAGAAATTGACATGTTTAAGAGACTGAATTTTCCCATTCAGAAACAAATTACCTATGTCTATTAATTTAGCTCTTTTTATACTTTATTCATGTTTTAAAATCTTTTTCCATAGTGATTTTGGACAGTGTTGGTTAGTTTAGGAATCATTTTTTTTTAATTACATGGCTCTTTACTACAATCCTTACATTTCCTTTATAACATAACATAGTTATAACTGAAACTGTTGTATTACACCTTGATTTTTCACCAATTTAGGGATTACTAGATGAACTAATGCAAAATCCATTTTATGCCAATCTATACACTTGATTTTGAATAACTTATTCAATGAAGGATTTTTTTGTGGAGAATCATATGCGATGAATTAAAATATCTTGAATAGACTTGAGATCTGTATTGCTATGCGTGGTCCTGGTTAATCTATTTTAATTACTGAAGAGTGTACATTACATAAATATACATAAAAATGTTTCTGTTTTGTTTTCACTTAAAATGCATTCTGAATGTGCTAACAACATAGGAGGATACTGAATTATACCTATTAAATTCCCCAAATATAAAAACTTTGGATGCATCCCTATTTCAAAAGATGAATAGTAGAAACAGTACTGTTTACAGCCATGTTTCCAAATGCAAAAGGAGGGCATTTTTTACTTGAACTATTTTGAGATGAAAAAAGTAAGTAAAGAGATTTTGTGATAGCTTTGAAACCAGCAGTAGTCCTAAAATGTGAAATAAGGTGGTTGTCTGTCATCCCCGCTGAAATCACGGTTGTTTAATGAGCTCCTTTTTATGGTATCTATTTATGCCTTATTCGTGAGTCTCCCCATTCTTTGCAATGCCACACAGACTTTGGAGATGAATTTTAATTTCATCACTATCTATGACCTATAATATGTGCATTAACCATAATGTATTTCCCCTTTATGAATATATTCCCAAACCTCCCTGTTCTGCTTTATTGTTTGCTCACCAATGCTCAGTGTTATTTTATTCCTCTAGCATCCTAAACACAATACAGACTCAGCCTTATTCCAAGGCAGTATTGAATTAACTCATCAAGATCCTCAGAAAAGTCCCATCAATTCAAAGGGCAGTCCAAAGATTCCACATGTGACAAATGGAACAGAGACTCTTATACCAAATAGAGCTCTGGGATCCCTTCACCCCATCCTCCTCACCCTCTCGATTCCCAGGAAAACCATCAGGCCTCCTGTAGAAATGGGATCTAAAACTGTGCTCTTAAGTCAGGTGTTGGTCTCCACCTGTGCTATAAACAATAATAGTTAATGTATGTAAAGTGCTCACAAATTTCCAGATGCTTTATATGAGTAGACTCACTTAATCCTCCCAACAAAACTAAGAGGTAGGAATAAATTTTGCAGATGGAGAAACTGCTGGGGTCACATTGTCAGTAAATCAGAGTCTGGATCCAAACCGGGTGCCTGGCTTCTTGGCCCAGTGACCACTGTACTCAGCACCAGGCCCTGGGCAGGTTCTTTACAAATGATCTCACGTTGACTTCTCACCAGGACCCTGAAAGGCGCATGGTGTTTTACCACTTGATAGGTGAGGAATCCGTGGCTCAGTTAAAATGACTTTTCCAGCCTGTGGACCCAGATCTTGCCTCCAGGCCTGCTGCAGAGGCCTTGTGCCCAGAATGACTGAAACAAAGAAGGGTTTGCAGAGCTTGTCAGGGAAGTGCAGAAATTCGCATACCCAAGTGCCAAATGCTGCACACTTAACATAAATTTCATACCTGCCATCAATTTGACAGTAATGCTTTTATAATTACACATTATAAATTGTGCATGGTACTTACCTGAATTATAAAGCAATTTAAATATTATCTTGTTTAACACCTCAGTTTGGATTTGAAAGTTTTCCCAACTCGAGAATCGGAACGTGGGTCATGAATGGGCTCCTGAAGAATAAATGAAAAATGCCTGTTCACAGCCATGGATGAATCTTTGACAACTCTACCCGGAAATGAAACAAGTTATCAGTGTGATAAGCAATCTCCTAGGAAAGTAATTAACACTAGAGCGTTTCTTCTTTATTCCCACCTGTTAATTGCACCACTAAATAAACATATAGCTGACACATTCGTTACAATTCAGGCACCTGGTTGTACTGGGTGACTGTCAGAGCCTCCTGAATGATCTTCCAGGTCCAGCTTGGTCTTGCTTTGTTCAGTTCTCTGCCTCATTTCTAGAAGAATCTTCCAAAATCAGTGGATTTTTTTTCCTTGAGTATTGGTGAACACATGAGCGCAGAGTCACAGTGACTGGTCACGTGCTGACTCTCCCTTGTCCCACCTGCATTACCATCTGTGGCTGTGCCACAGATTTGGTAGCTCAAAACAACAAAATGTCCCCTCTCACCGTCCTGGAAGACAAGAGTTCAACATCAGCTTCCCTGGGCTGAAATCAAGTTGTCAGCAAGGGCTGGGCACCCTAATAAGGCTCTCAGGCAAGTTCCTTGCCCCTTCTAGCTTCTGGAGGCTGCTGGCCCTCCCTTGCTTGTGGCTGCATCAGTCCAATCTCTGCCTCTGTCTTCACATTGCCTCTTCCTCTTCTGTGTGTATTACGTTTCCTCTCTGCTTCCCTCTTACAAGGACACTTGTGATTGGAATTAAGGTCCTCTGAATAATCTAGGTTAATCTCCCTTTGTCAGAATCCTTAATCACATTTGCAAAAACTCTTTTTCCTTACAAAGTAACATGCACAGGTTCCGGGAATTAGGACCTCCTATCTTTCAGACCATGATTCAGCCTGCCATACTCTCTATGTGATTTCTTTCTTTCTTTCTTTCTTTTTTTGTGTGTCTATGTGATTTCAAGCAAATCATTTAAACTCTCGAAATTCAATTTTCTTATCTATTAAATGTGTACAACAAAAGTATCTATTTCATAGGGTTGCTTGAAGCTCACGTGAGATAATTTACATAAAGCACTTAGCATCGTGCTTGGCAAAAAAAAATATAAATTTTCAATCAGTAATAGCTCTTCTGTTTTTCTATGCAAAGATTTCAGTATCTTTCCATCACTTTTTGTCTAAATCTCTTCGTCTTGAAATCTGGTATGTCCATGATCTGGCCCCAACAGTTTTTCCAACCTTTTCTTTTACTGATTTCTTCATAGATCTTCTATTCTAGCCAGATTTGTTCTAACTAGCTTCTCTGCCTAGTTTTCTTGATTCTCTTCTCTGGGCCTCTATTCTCTGTTTTTCCTCTCTGCAATACTTGATCCTTTCCTCTTTGCTTGTCCAAATACTGTCTGTCCTGCTAGGACTGGATCAGCTACATTTTCTTCTTGAACGCTCCCCCAGCCAAACCAATCCAGGGTAGCCACTCCCTTTGGGGACTGTCAGTACCACTCTGGGAAGGCTTTATCAACTCGTACCACGATAGCTGGACACTTTTACACCTTGCTGCATACAAATGCATGCTAGGTGCCAAGTGCACAGCAACGATGCAGAAACCAGAAAGGGAGAGAATTCAAGGAAGTCAGAGCTGGACTCGAAGACTAGATTCACATCTTATCTCCTTAGACCAGAAACAGAATAGAAATAGCAGGCAGTGAGTGTGCCTAAAGCTGCAGGCCTCCTGAGGCTCCAGCAGAGAGCAGGCGGTGGTGGCTGAGAGCCCGGCTTCTGTGGGGTCATAAGGAATAATAGCAGTCTCCCTACAGGATGGAGATCGGGACCAGGCTCAATGCTCAGAGGCTGGACTGGAGGATTTTGCTACTAAAATCTGCTGCCAACTCCTGCCTGGTCTGGATGGGGACCCAAGGCACTGGGTGAAGACAACTTCTAGACAGAAGTGAGTACAGACTGAGAAAGAGTGAGATAAATGGAAAAGAACCCTTCCACATAAAATAAGCCAGCAAATAAAAATTCCTTAACACATGAAGACACCAAATGCTAAAAAAGACAGCCAACAAAACAACTAAAACATATACCATTCCAGACAACTAAATTTACATAATAGTACAAGAGGGACTAAAGTATGTTCTGGATGTATGAAGAAATAAACAAGACAATCAGATAAAAAATAGGAAGAAGTTTTTTTTTCAAAAAGAATAGAAAAGCTGAAACAAGAACAGTGAGCTATAAAGAAGAACAAATTATAAACTTTGGTTAAATAAAATGCAAAACCTCAGAGCACTGATAAACTTTAAACCAGAACATTGAAGGAGAGATTAGCAATAGAAATCTATTACTAGATTAGGAGATGGATCCCAAATTGAAAAGATTAATGATATAAATTCCACCCCAGCACACTGTGGACAAAAACTGGAGAACATTACAGAAAACAAGAAAATATGTAGGACAACCAGAGAGAAAGGGCAGATTGCCACAGAGCAATAGTTGGGTTGACAGTGGAATACCAGCACTAAGAGATGCATGACAATGGGTCAGTGTCTCAAACTTGCCAAGAAAAAATAAAACTGACTACCTAACATTTTATACACAGCTAAAATATCATTCAAGAGTGAGGGAAAAATAAAGATATACAAAAATTAAAAGAGTTTCCAACTCTGGGTAAAATTGCTGTTAAAGTAAGTACATCAGCAACAACAAACCCAAAGCTGAGACTGAGAGACCAGATATAATGGCAAGTCCCCAAACTGACAAAATGCTAGTAAAACTTATTAACTATTGACTGCTTTAAGAAAATGTAAAACAAAACAAAACAAAACAAAACAAAAAAAACAACAAAAAACCTAAAACTCTAGACAACAATGACAGGATACTAGAGTTTTCGATGCTCAGCTAAAGCTTTGTTTTAATTGGGAGAAGGATAAAAATACTGAATCTGGATTTTTCCTACATCAAACCATGCTGAAAGATTTGCAAAAAGGGTGGAGATGGAAAATATGTGTCCCAGGCAAATATTAAGCTAAAGAAAACTTATGTGGCAATAGAATATCAGACCAAAAATAACATTAATAGAGAAAGGAGAGACACATGATAATAAGAAGCAGAATCTACAAAAGTGACATAAAAATTAAGATCTTATATTGACCTCACAATATAATCTGAACTATAAAGAGCAAAAGTTAACAGAATTACAAGAAAACTTGACAAATCCATTAAGTAGGAGGTCATACTCCTAACAAACTAATAGATCAAATAGACAAAAAAAATATTGAAGATACAGGGTTTTTTTTAATTAAGTTTTTTATTTTCATTCCTGTACAGTGTATAATATAATGACTCAGGTGTATAATATAGTGACTCAATAATTCTGTACACTACTCAGGGCTCATCAGGATAAGTGTCCTCTTAATCCCCATCATCTATTTCCCTCAACCCCCCACCCTCCTCCCCTCTGGTAACCATCAGTTTGTTCTCTATAGTTAAGAGTCTGTTTCTTGGTTCTCTTTCTCTCTCTCTCTTCTTTGCTCATTTGTTTTCTTAAATTCCACATATGAGTGAAATCCTATGGTATTTGTCTCTCTCTGACTTACTTCATATATATATATATGCCACATTTTCTTTATAAAGTATGGAGATTCCTCAAAAAGTCCTGCATCAAGAGTCATTCCATCATATAGATAGATAGATAGATAGATAGATAGATAGATAGATAGATAGATAGATGTAGATATATGATATATATAGACATCATATATAGAGAAAGGATCTAAAATCCTATATATCTATATCTATATCTATATCTATATATCTATATATATCTTATCCATCATATATATAGATGATATCTATCTATCTATCTATCCCCACACATCTTTATCAATTTATCTGTCAGTGGACACTTGGACAGCTTCTATAATCTGGCTATTGTAAATAATGCTGCTATAAACACAGGGGTGCATGTGTCCCTTTGAATTAACATTTTTGTATTTTGGGGGTAAATACCCAGTCGTGCAATTACTGGTTAATAGGGTAGTCCTATTTTTAACTTTTTGAGGAATCTCCATACTGTTTTCCAGAATGTCTACACCAGTCTGCATTCCTACCAATAGTGCAAGAGGGTTCCTTTTTCTCCACATCCTTGCCAATACTTGTTGTTTCTTGTGTTTTTTATTTTAGCCATTCTGACGGGTGTGAGGTGATATCTCATTTTAGGTTTGATTTGCATTTCCCTGATGATGAATGATGTTGAGCATCGTTTCATGTGCCTGTTGACCATCTGGATGTCTTCTTTGGGAAATGTCTGTTCATGTCTTCTGCCCATTTTTTAATTGAATTACTTGTTTTTGGGTGTTGAGTTGTATCAGTTCTTTATGTATTTTGGATACTAGCCTTTTATCATATATGTAAATATCTTCTCCCATTCCATAGGTTGCCTTTTAGCTTTGTTGATTATTTCCTTTGCTGTGCAGAAACTTTTTATTTTTATGTAGTCCTAATAGTTTATTTTATTTCCCTTGCCTCAGAAGACATATCTTTAAAAATGTTGTTAGGGCCAATGTCAGAGAAATTACTGCCTGTGCTCTCTTCTAGGATTTTTATGGTTTTATGGGTTTTGGTCTCATTTTTAGGTCTTTAATCCATGTTGAGTTTATTTTTCTGCATGGTGTAAGAAAATAGTCTGGTTTCACTCTTTTGCATGTAGCTGTTCAGTTTCCCCAATACTAGTTGTTGAAGAGACTGTCTTTTTCCCAATGCATATTCTTTCCTCCTTTGTTGAAGATAAATTGACAATATGATTGTGGGTTTATATAGGTTGTTTTAAGGAACAAGATTAAAAGGTGAGTTTTGACCTATAGATCAAATCTCTACACCCAACAGACAGAAAATATACATTCTTCTCTAGGAGTCATAGAACATCTACAACATTGACCATGAAGAATATTAAAATCTCAACAAATTTCAAAGAATCTATATTATTTAAGCCATATTCTCTAGGTATAATACAACTAAAAAGATACTGTTGTAAATGAATTCATAATTCATAAACTAAAGCTAAAGAGATTGAAAATAAATGTAAGTCATTCAGTTTAAGAATCAGAAAAAGAATGGAGTAAACCCAACAAAAACAGAAAGAAGGAAATAAATAAAATAGCAAAGATTAATGAAGTTGATATCAAAGAAACAGAGATCTGCAAAGCCAAAACCTAGTTCTTTGAAATGGCTAATAGACAAATTTTTACCATGAGGGCACAGGAAAAAAGGTATAAATAAACAATAATAGGAATAAAAAGGGGAGTATAACAGATATTTTGTCATAACTTGTTATAAACAAGTTATGCTAATTATTTGAAACATAATTGAAAGGAATAATCTACTAGAAAAATAAAAATTACCAAAATCAGAAACCCCTAATAAACCAATAGGCATTAAAGAAAATCAAAGTCATCAAAAGCTGCCCCCACCCCGAAAAAGGGAAAACATAATCCAGCCCGCTGTACAATTTTTTCTAAATTTTCAAAGATTGTCCCTTTTTCTCATACAAACTATTCCAGAGAATCAAAAAAGAGGAAATCAAGAAGAAGATGGAATGACTCTTGATGCAGGACTGGAGAGTTTGGTCCAAGAAAGAAAACTACAGACCAGTCTTTATGTTTGAATATAAATGCAAAAATCCTCAATAACCTATCATTAAGTCAAAAAGCTAATAATGCACCACGACCAAGTAGGGTTATCCTTGGAACAGAAGTCTGGTTCAATATTGGAATATTTATTATTATAATTTAACATAGTAACTAATTAAAAGGGGGAAATTATTTTAACATGTAGAAAGAAATATTTGTTAAAAGTAATTCTCAGACCCCTGATATGATGTTTTGAGAACAGTACTCCTGTAGCGTTTTCCCCATAAAAACATAACCCCATTCATGATGAGAAAACTATCAGATAAATCTAATTTGAGGAAATTCTGCCAAATACCTGATCAATTCAGATGATGAAAAACAAGGAAAGACTAAGAATCTGTCTCAGGGTCAAGGAGACTTTGGAGAAAGTGATGACTCAAGTCAATATTGTGTCCTGATGGGTCCTTGAATTCGGTGAGGACATTCATGGGCAAACTGGTGATATACAAATAAAATCTAGAGTGAAGTCAGTAGTAATGGATCAGTGTTGGCTTCTTAGTTTTGACATACATAAGAAGGTAATATAAGATGTTCACCATCGGGGAAACTGGCTGGGAACTGTCTGTACTATCTTTGCAATTTCCCTGTACATCTAAAATTACTCCAAAATTAAAAAGTTTATTTAAAGGGAAAAAAAAACAAACCTCAAAACCTGCTCAGTATGAAAAGTCTTTGCAAACCACAAAGAGAAAGGAGGTTCCTTGCTTGGTACAGCAGCTGCGGGCCCCCCCTATGTCCCGCCAGCCTGGGAGCTGTGGGCAGCCATGGAGGGTACCCCCTAGCAGCACTCCCACCTGTAGAGAGAGAACTGGGGCCGAGCTGTGGAGCAGGAACTGGAGGCAACCAGGCCAGGTGGGAGCAGAGTGAAGGGATCCAACCTGAGAGACAAAAGGGGAGGAACCAACAGGTGCCCTCTGCAGGCAGGGGTGAGGGGGAGCCAGGAGACTTTCCACCCGAGAACCATGCCCTCAGGCATGTGGGGAGTGTAGGGCAGAGATTCCCAGAGAGGAAGGAAAGGCCAGAAGGCAGGCTGGGGCTTGCTGAGGACTGAGATTTGTGAGTGGGCATTCCTAGAAAGTAATTGCATTTTTTTTTTTTAGAAAAGTAGCTTTTAAATCTTTTGATTGATCATGCACTCCATCAGTTAAATAAAATCTGTTCATGAAAAATGAACGTACAACACACATGTACATATAATATGTTTTATATATTATGTACATTACTGTGATAACATAGAATAGTAATAGATAATGTCAGATGTACTATGTATTATAATATACAGGTTACTGAACTAACATTTGCATAATATAAACACAAAAATAAAAATTGTAAAGGATGATGTCAAAAGAAAATATGAATGTAGGTATTTTTCTTCCTGCACCCTGTTGGTTTAGTGAATTTGAGGCAATAAGATCAGATACAGATTTAAAGTCTGGGGAGTTGGTCTGGCAGAGGTGCAAAGAGTGGGGTCCCTACCAACCTCCTTCCCTCCTCCCCTCTGCATCCTACTAGAGTTGAAAGGTAATCGATGCTTCCCATCAGCTCTGAGCTTTACCGCTCTTGATGCTGTATCTCAAGGGTTTCTGGCTTGGTGACCACTGGCCCTCCCCACCTTCCAGGAGAGACAATTCATGAAAAGAACCCAGAATCTGGAGTCTGAAGGCTGGTGTTTGAGTCTGGTCTTCATCTATTTTATCGTATGATCTGAGATAAATTACTCTACATTCTGAGCCTTGGTCTTCTAATCCATAAACTGGGGATTATATACTTTTTGGGCATGTGTGTTAAATATATATAATATATGTTAAATAATGTAAACATCACATGTATATAATATGTATTTTTTACATACAGAGTTTATGTAAATATATATTAAGGACTAAATGCAGCACTGTATTTGAAAGTGATTTGTGAGCTAAAATCAGCATTTCTTATGACGCCAGGAACTATCCCAGCATTATCTGTGGTTGCTTCTGTAGAACAGTCCTGGCCGTGCAGTCTGCATTCTCTGTCTATGCTTCCACAGACACTGTGTATCACCACCTTGGCTCTAGAAGCAGCTCTGACTGACTTTTCACAATCATTAGGTTACCTTTTTCTGTCCCTTCTAGAGCGCTGGTTTTTAACTAGGAGAGATTTTCCCTCCCAGGGCACACTTGAAGATGTCTGGGGAGTTTTCGTTGTCACAGGTGAGGGTAGAGGGACCGCAGCGGCGTGTGGGGGGCGGAGACCAGGGATGTGGCTACACATCTTACAAGGCACAGGACAGTCACACAACAGGGAGTTTAAAGTGACAATAGTGCCCGAGTTGACACCTTTCCTTGAATTGTTCATCTGTCCTCCAAGCCTATGCTCCCACGAGGAATCTGAATGTGTATGTGTGGGAGGCAGAAAGGCACTGAGGGGGTAAAGGGTTTGGTAGTTTTGGTTTCTGTTAGAGGACACTTCCGGGCATGGGCACAAGGCCCTGGCCCGGCCCTGGGTGCTGTGCACAGAGCATCCTGACACCTACTGGCTGTGAGGCAGGAGCTTGTCCCGCGGGGCAAGATGATGGAGAAGGAGGACGGCGTGTGCTCTGCCTTCACCTAGCGATGTTACCTTTTTAACATGCATGAACTCTCTGTTGGTGAAAACCTTATAATTACTGAATTGCAATCTTACATAAATAACAGTAACATTTTACTGCTTTTCCTTCCACTATTTTTTTTCCCTCCCTTCTGTTTAGTTCTCTAACTCTTCAAACTTGCAGATACTCTGACATTTCTGTGAAGTCAAAAAATCCCTATGTGCCAGATCATCTTAGGTTCTTCTCCTTCTTCCTTTCCCAAGTGTGTGTGTAGCACCCATCTGTGACCAGGAGATGCCATCCACAACTTTGACCCTATTGCTGCAATCCCAAGACGCGGTCTTTGCCACCATTTCCTGACCGCAGCAGAATCATCAGTTACCAAAGGCAACGGGGATACTTTCATTCCTGTCCTCGGTCACTTACCCTGATGCATCCTGTTGATTTCTCAAAACAGAAAGCGAGTTGATCATCGGAATTGTGAATTATTCCGTCTAATGGCATGGAAATTAATAAAGCAAAGTCGTGAGACGACCATCTGTTTCAAAGTTATCTACTTGTAGATGTTTATCAAGCTAAGAAACTCCCCATATGTGTAACATATTGTCTGAAGAAAAGGAAATCTCAACTTCTTTCTGGAAAATCCTGACCTTGTACATTATGTTTTCTAGTATCTTGTTCGGGCACCTTCTCTAGTCTACAGGCGAATCCAATGGCTGCTTCCTATCTCTCTCTCGCTTAGTTTTTCATACTAGTAATTCTGAATGAATTCTGTTTACATAAGGTGTTCAACCTCATTCTACAAAAGGTCTGAAAACCTCTTTTAAGTCCAATCTGTTCTTGTGTTTGCCTTACAGACTAACCTGTTCTTAAAATGCCTCTTCAGAAATGATACACTTGAATTTTTCTCGTTGTGGCTTTTGTCCAAACATGTCTCATTGCTTTGGAGATAATATTCCATTCATTTTCGCAATATTCCTCTGAAAATGTAGACAATATTATGCCACCTTGCACGTGGTCAAACTACAGCTTATGGGGGGGTGATTAACTCTCTCCCCTGCTGTCAGCCCCTGGAATGTAATTCTCTTTCGAACATCATTTGCACATAGCTGAATACCCCCTGGGAAGCTCACTCTCCACTCCCGAGATAATTACTGGAGAGCGTCTTGTCTTCCTTCATTTGCCTGTAGGTTTCGTATCCATGTCTGATCGGTGTGAGTGCAGTGTATGGAATTATGAGAGTGTTTAAGGCTCAAATAAAAGGAAGGACTATGAGCATTACAAATGGGTGCGTTGTGTAATATATTATTTAAGCACACCTGTATATTTCTTGAATAGAGAAAAATGAAAATTTGGCACTTAATAGGGTAGTAGTGGTATATTTATGGTCTCCATGCTTTACTTATTTAATCCTCATGACAATCTCAGTATGTAGACAGGATTGATACTCCCAATTTAGAGATGAGTAAAGTGAGACTCAGAGAGGTTTGGTTGCTAACCTGGTATCTATACTAAGGAATAGAGTACTTCCCACCCAACTGGGATGCATATGGCAGTTCTTCCCATTGTCTCTTAATTCATTCTTTTCTCTTCCCTCTGGAACATTTTCCCTAAGACTCTACTAACCAACCTTCCTCCATGTCCACCTCTGAGGCTTCAGATATCTAATTTCCCTAAAACTCAGCTTTTATCACATTCCGCCCTTACTTGAAAATCACCAATACGTATCAACTGTCCCTGTGAAGTAATAAATATAATAGGTCTCTGCCCCCCAGTTCCTGACACGGAGCTTCTAAAACCCTTGTAATGTCCTGGGCGATAGGAGAGCCTTTGGCTATATAATGAGGCTGTTCTTGGTGGGCTCCTGAGTAGCTTCAGGATGGGGACCAAGAAGCTTGCAACTTTCAGCCCCACCCCCCAATCTCCAGAAAGAAGATAGCAGCTGGAGAATGAGTTAATAATCGATCATGCCTGTGTGATGAAGCTTCCATAAAACCCTGCAAGTACAGGGTTTGGACAGCTTCCAGGTGGGCGAACACATCCACGTGCTGGGACAGGGATGCTCCCAGTGTCAGAAGCATTGTGAGTGAAGAGTAGGAGAGAGACATGAGAGTTTTCTCTCTTGTGGCCTCTCAAAAGGAAATAAAAAAATATTTGGCATATCTGTGAAGGCCTATCGTAACATAATTCAAAAATCGTTCTCCTAGACTGTCCTCTCACACAAAATTTTTGTTCTCCACACTGGTCTGTTGGCTGTCCCTGAGGATGCTGTACCCTTCCCAGCCTCAGGGCACACCATCACCCCATGCGCCATGCCCCCCTCTCTGCAGAATCAAACCCTGGAAGCCCCTTAAGGCCTAGCCGCACACCTCTCCTCTGGAGGGCCTTTCTTTAGCAACGGTAGTGGAAGCAGCTTCACACCTGCATTTAAAACTCATCGCTGCCTGCTCCTAAGCATCTGATGCATCTTTTATCCCCTCTGATGCCCAGTGCAATGCCTGCTACATGGAAGAGATTTGGTTACTATTCTTTGCCTGGTTGATACCACCAAAAATACTAAATTAAGCAGAAAATCTACCCTTGGGGGAAAAGAAGAATGCTTAACTGCTGTCCACCTGCAGAAATGTAAGAAATTTGGCCTGAGTCATAGACTATCACAACATGAAGGGTGTTACTCTCACCAGACTTTTTTTTTAATGCTGTTTATTAGCAACCTGAGTGTTTTGAGTTTGGCTTCTAGGGCCACGAGAGGCCGACTTTTGAGGGTAGTTTTCATTGGAATCACCTCTGTACCCCCCCCCCCCGGGGTACTTAGGACAGTGTCTGACATATATCATGCACTTTGTGACTATTTTTAAAAATTTTTTTTCATTATACAGCATATTTAAAATGATATACTAAGGGACAGATCCAGTGCAAATTTTCCCTTAAAAGATCATTATCCTGAGCATGGTAGAATGTGTACAAGCGAAATCAGGCCATCACAAGCTTGTCAGCATCTCACATAGAAACTATTTCGTGTCTGGCCAGAAAGCTGTGTCCAAGCCCACCACCTTCTCTGGAGAGCACCCCACTTTCTGGAAGAATAGGGCGATAGCACCTCAAAACCCACACAGTCCTCTGAAGGTTCAAATGACCGCATAGCCCACACTTAAATCGAGTACGACATTCAGAATGTGGAAAATAAATTCCAGGGGTACAGTTTTCCTTTGCAAAGCAGCCGTCTTCCCTCTAAGTCTTTTCTATCCGGTTTCCGCTTTGCATGTTATTTGTGTTTGAGACGGAGCACAGAGAATGCCAGGCACCTGCTAACACTGAAAATATTTTATACTCTCAATGATTCGGTCGGTCTGTGCCTTTCATTGTAATGAGAGATTCCAGAATCACTGATAGAAAGATAACAGATTCGGCACCAAACCCTAACTGGCTGGTACACAACTGATCAGTGATTATGCACAGTGTTCTTGTAGAAGTGAATGAGTGTTTTGTGGAAACTCTATGGCAGGAACAAATGTCCCCGGTGTCATATTGACAACAGCCAAGCTCTGCTGGTGGAAACTGGATCTGCTCTGAAGGAAGGCTCTCCAACCCCGCCTACCGCCCGGTTGGCGTCCTTCCCCTCCTCAAAGCTCGGCCTCTGCAGCCTCCCACCCCTGCCACAGGCCCATGAACCCTGCCACCCCCTCCCCTCAGCCCTGCCCCCTCTCTCCTCCCACCCCAGAGGCATCTGGCTCCTCACCTCCACCTCCCCCAGGAGGAGGCCGCTGGGCCCTGGAGCCTCCTGCTTGCTCACGCCTGTAGCATTCCTCGCTCCTTGACCCACCTGCACTCCCAAGTCTCCATTCCGAAAATCTGACGAGTGAAAAGCCACAAAGCCTTCCCTGCTTCCTCACTTCTTCCCTGCGGAACTTCTTGAGAACCGTCTTCTTAGGAAACCTCCATTTGCACTTGCCATTGCTTCTCATTCCACCTTGAGCTAAATGTTTTCCTAAAACTTCTCTCAGTGCAGCCTGTTGCCTGCTTGTTCCCAGACCCTCAGTTCTTTCCTTCCCTGGCACCTTGACATCCTCTAACTTTTTCACTGCATCCTCCACCGAGGCTCGTGGCCTCATATCTGGGGAGTCCAGCTGCCTGATTCATCCCCTCCTGTCTACTCTTGCCCTTCTCCTTCACCAGGCTGGCCTCCTCCCCTCCCTCACACTGCCCCTGGGCATTCACATCCATCAAACAGCTGATAACACCCAGACCCACTGGAGTTCTAGAAGATTCCACACCTCCTGCCCGCCTGCAGGCACCTGTCCCAACATGTCTAAAATGTTCCCTCTCCTGTGTTCCCACCTGGGACCAACAGTTACCAGAAAACTCTGCCTCTTTTCCATTTCTCCAGAAGATGCAGGGACATCAGACTCCGCCCTCCCTGGGACTCCCCAGTCTCCGCGGATCACAAAATTTTAAATTGTGAAATTTTTCATTTCCCCTAAGTCTCTTTCTAGTTATGCCTTACTTTAATCCCTCATTGTTACCTGCCTATCTCAGTGGTTTTCTAACTGGATTTCCAGCGACAGGCCTTCACCTCCCTGGCCCGCTCCCTGGCCCCCACCTCCGTGGCCCCACACACTGACAATGACAATGTCTTTCAAACTATTCAGGATTCCAGGCTAGCCCACTATCTTGTAGGCACTGCAGGCCCACCACCTCTTTGCGACATTGCTCACGTTGCTCAATCTCTCCGTGCCTCGGTTTACTACCTATACAAGGGGAAGAGTAATAGTAACTACCTCACAGGTTGTTGGGAGGATTAAATAAATTAACCTCAGCCCTGCCTGAGGACATGCCTCAGGAGCTGAGTCAGAGTGAGACCTGAGTCCGGGTCAGCACTGTGGCCAATCCTTAGTAGGACATTTGGTGCATGTCACCGTCTGACCCCCATCTTCCTTGCCAGCCTGTTGTCCCTCTGTGCCCTTTGCCCTCTTGCTCCATCTCCTTGCCTTCTCTGCCAAGACTGTCCTCTCTCCTGGGCTCCAACAGACATACTTCAAGTGCAACTGAGTATCACCTTCTTCAAGGAGTATCCCAGGCTCACATCACCCTTCTCTCCTCCCAGAAAGCAAGAAACTAGCAGAATTATTTGTTCCCTCTGGGTTCCTATTAGCACTTCAGTCATGATTTTTTCCTTTTTTTTTTCGGTCATGATTTTAATCCAACAATTATAACAATATGTTATCATTCCATCCGCTTGGTAGGGACCTCCCTGACTGTTGGAATCTGGACGCCTCCGTCTTAAAATTTCATAGCCCTTTAAATTCCCTAACCCAGCAAATGGTATGCAGTGGGTCATAAATAAATATTGGATGAGTTAATTTTTTAAATTGTAATTTAGTGAAAATCAGGGCCAAGGATGATGTTTTTGTGCTGGGTTTAGATTATATCAGTATTGGTTGGGGGCGTCTGTTCTGCCCTGAAACTTTAGAACCAGTTTCAGATCTTTTCTTAAAATAATGATTTTTAAAGTAAAATATCTTCTATAAGATTTGGATGTATCACATTGTTTTACTTTCTATGAGAAAGCTTCAGTAAATAATATTTGGATTTTTAAAAAATTTCGGCATCCCAGAAAAGACATGAAAACTGAAAAAATGCTCAACTGGCTTTAACATAACTGTAATTTGATAAATATTTTGGATGTTTATTTGCAAAAGGATATAAAGAATCTTTATTTTAAAGACTTGTTTGGTGGAGTTGAAATGTCACCATTGTACTCCGCTAGAATGAAACATTTGTTGTGCTGGGTGGTTTTGTGTGTGTGTGTGGTTTTTTTTTTTTTAATTCCTTGCTCTTTAGACTGTTGTTTAAATCTTTTTTTTTTTTTTAATGTGTTACCAAAGAGAAAATGTGATAGCAAATTCCATACTGTAGAATGGTATGCCCTCCCCACCCCCACCAACACACACACAATGATGTCTGAGTATGTTCTGATCCGTATCCACTGGGTTTTGTTCCAAGCCTGAAAAAGACAGCCTCCCACTGAGCAAATCAGCCCTCCAAAGGATGTGTTTTTCTTTGGTGTTCCTGCAAATTAGCACATATCTGTGCTGTGTTGTATGGTATTTCAGAGAGGCATTTTATTATTTATCTAAATAGGAAAATGCACAGAAGGTATGGTTTGCTTCTTCCAGATACAATTCTTTCTCCTCTATTTAAATCAGCATCAGTGGGCACGGATTCAGTCCCAGGAGTGACTTGATTTGGAAAATCATGAATATAATTTGAGTCTGTCCACAAAACCTCACCCTTTGGTCTGAGAAAAATGATGTACATAGCCTTAATTTTTTTTAACTTCATGTAAATATTCAAAACTATAAATCCAGGATGAAGTATGAGATGAAATCAATGTGTTAGAAATCTACAGATATGTCGTATAACAATATTCTTCCTTATAAATGCTTAGAGAGTCATTTATACTTTTCAGCCCTTAAAATCTATGCCCAAATATTTCTTCTAAAATTAGCTGTTTTTCTTCTGCCTTTAATTTCGGTTTGTTTGGTTTAATGATAGCTACTGAATGTAAATGCCCTTTACGATGGCACTTTCCAGCTGTGTGCAGAACTTTATATTTAAGTACCAATTTGTGAGGAAAGAATGCTTCCAGCTCAATTGTCATCAGCATTAGAGGTTTTAGCAATTGCCAATTATTTTCCTAAATTACCTATTTTAATTAAGTAAAATATTGTGAATTTAAGATTATGAAATGTTCAACTATTATTTCATCTCTAACTAATTAGTGCAAGAAAGAAGAAATAATATTTGGTGACAGTAAGTGGCTATTTATAGAAAAAATGCTTCTGTTGCTTCCAATGCCTTCATTTAAGGAAAGAAGTAGGAACTCTTCGTGAAATCCCACCACATAGAGCATGTTCGCTGGAGTACATACTCGACTGATCATTTGTTCTAATGTGTATATTCATTAGAGCCAAAATGTGGAGGATGGGGCAGGGGGCTATCTCCTCTGCCTGTTTACACCTGTGTAGATCCCCCCACACTTAAAAGGACCTATTTCCATTTCACAGTCAGCGGACAGGAGCCAAGTCTAGAATTTAGGAAGGGCCTTGATCATAACTGTGGATACGACAGGGTCCGTGGTTTGGTTTTGGAATTTCAATCCCTGACTTACCGCTGGACCCACACTCTACTCAGGATGAGAGTTTATTAACGGCTGTGTGCAGACCAGGGAAAATTGGCTCCCAAGCCCATCTGCCCAGCAGTTTACCACGACGTTAGAAGACATCAAAAGCTACTACTAACTGACATTGGCAACTAACTGGCATGCAAAAAAACTTTCTTTTATATTTTAGATCAGACTAGCCCCCTCCCCCACCCTGCAAACTGTTGGGTCGAGACGGAGAGCACACCCACAGCTCTCTTCCTACCCTGCATACCAGGGGACGGTGGTGAGCTCCAGAGGGGACAAGGGCTAGTCAAGAACCCTGCTTGGCTGCTTCAGGGCACAGCCAGCATTCTGCAGTCTAGCGAGCGAATTATGCACTCTTGATGAGATCATTAGAGGACAATAAAGGAAAATGGAAACAATTTGCAGTATGTGTGGACAAATTTCCATATAGAATAATTTTTGTTTGTATTTCAGTGTTGGGTAGAAACTTTCTATCCTGAGGAAAGGTTGTCTGTTTGTTTTTTATCTTCAGATTGAAACTTATCCTCTAAGCACAAAAGTATAGTTAGGAATTTTTATTCTTTATGGCCAACCTAGGTGATATTGAGTGTTTGCATTTCCGATCTGGTAATGGAGTGGTGCCCCCACCCAGAAAAAGGGGAGAAGAAACCCTGGATTCTCACCACTGCATTTTCAGAGTGCCTGTTTCACCTACCCACCTGATGCTGGAAACAATTAAATCAGGAGATTTATACTTTACATATATTTTTCTTAAAATACTACTCTCGGGATGCCTGCATGGCTCAGTCGGTTAAACGTCTACCTTGGGCTCAGGTCATGGTCCCAGGGTCTTGGGATTGAGTTCCTCATTGGGCTCCCTGCTCAGCGGGGAGCCTGCTTCGACCTCTCCTGCTGCTTGTGTGTGCTCTCTCCCTCTCTTCCTCTCTGGCAAATAAGTAAATAAAATCTAAAAAAAATTAAAAAATAAAAATAAAATACCACTCTCGTTTTGTTTTCCAATGTATTCAACATGCAATTTTAGGTAATATATTTTAAAACACAGAAATAATTTTATCATTATTTCTAGCATAATCATGTAAATTCTTGGAGTTTCTAAAAGAGAAATTTTTTACATCAGTCTAGAGCCCATGTTGTGCAACAGTTTGAAGCATCTAAAACCCTGGGGCACCTGGGTGGCTCGGTCAGTTAAGCATCGGACTCTTGATTTCGACTCAGGTCATGATGTCAGGATTGTGGGATGGAATCCCCTGTAGGGCTCCATACTCAGCAGGGAGTCTGCTTGAGATACACTGTCTCTCTCCAGCCCCCCCGACCCCCCCCAGCTCACGTGCTCTCTAAATAAATAAATAAATAAATAAATAAATATATAAATACATAAAATCTTCAAAAAAATCATACAGGCAAACTGGGTGGATAGCTCAATGAAGTACAATGGAAGCCAATAAAGACAAATGCAAACTACCATCTCAAACAGTAATCCTCCTCTAAATACAAAAGAAGAAAGAAAACCAATTAGATCTAGTGTCAGGGGAGAGATGAGGAGGTATTTGTAAATGAAAACTGAGTACAATTGGGAAAATAGCCAACTGTTGAGCGTGAGATGCATGGAATTAATTCTTCCTCAAAACGGAAATCTTTCAGCTGCAATATCGGACTCTGGAGGATGAAGTTAGGAAGGAGGAAAGAAATGATTACCAACCATGGGCAGAAACTGAAAGATGCCAGCCTCTAGGTAGAAGAACTGTGTTATTTCGCACTCCGTGGTGATGCATCTCTAAGGGAAGGTGGGCATTGAGCACGAGCTCGAGAACAGAGCATTTTAACGTCTCCTCTTCCCCTTGTGGATGTCCCGAGATCCCTGGAGAGTGGGCGGAGCGAATTGTTGAGTGCTGGCTCTGGGACAGCAGTGGGGTCAGCACTCCGTGGATGGTGGTGCCCTGAGCAGTCAGCCCCGCACAGTCTGGGCGAAGGTGGGCTGAGCGACGCGACAGCTGCATGAGCCTGGGCTTGCTGGCCAAGCAGAAAGGTCAGAGAGAAAACAGGATAAGCACCCCCAGTGTCATTAGAAGATGCTCTTGTAGGTCCTCTGTGCTCATTTGTTGTGCAGGGAACATGAGAAAAATGGTCAGCAACCTAGATATTTAGGTTAAACATGAGAAAGACCATTTTGACAGCTCAGGGAAATACTCTGACAGTTCATCTTAAAAGGTTATGGACTCTTCCTCATTTGTAGCATGTGAGACCACGTGAGGTGGACTTCTGGAGGAGGCAGACCAAAGGATCATAAACCATAGTGGGACAAAAGGAATTTAAAAAGCCACACTGGTTTGCTGGAAATCACTTCACTCTGGGTCTGGATATTGCTTCTAGGCTTGCTAGATTTAGCAAATTAAAATATGGGATGTCCCACTAATCTGAATCTCAGATGAATAACAAATGAGTTTTTTTAGTGTAAGTATGTGTCATGCAATATTTAGGACATACCTATACCAAAACACTTTTTATTGTTTATCTGAAATGTAAAGTTCACTGGGCATCCTGTGTTTTCTCTGGCGGCCACAGTAGAGCCAGCCTGTCTCATACATACGCGGTCCGTGTCCTATGGTCCTGTGTGCTACACGCCAAAACTGTCACATCAGTAAATCAAGCCCAAAGTTCCCATCTTTGGAACACTGGAAGTTACTAGACGTAATTACTACCCCAGCCAGGATAAGTTAAAAAAATTAATGTGAAATTAATAGGATTATATATATCATTATCGATAATGCAAAATGATTGACTCTGGCCTCCAAAGCTCACACCCCTAGATTATTGAATTAACTAGTACCCCTTGCTTTACCCCCTCACCTCTATTTTACATGAAGCTCCCAAATCAACTGGTGCAGAACCTGTTTTCTTAATGTGACTTCCCTGCTTTACGAACTTCAGTGAAAGTCCAAATTGGCATAAAAGACTCTTTCCGATCCCCCTTCCCAAACACGTTTCCGCTTCCTTTGCCCCTGACTCCTGCCCTGTGCTAGAAAGTGATAGATTTGGCTAGTGAGGAAGAGGCATAACTAGTATAATGACCTGAAACATTAGAAGGACAAGAGAGGCATCCAATAAAGACAGTGGGCAATTCCACCTCGCGGGGCCGGGAGAGCGCGCTCGGGGGCGGGGGGGATGGCATTCAGATTGTGCTTTGAAGAACAAGTCAAATCTGGATACAGGAAGATGGGGAAGGAAAAGCAGGGCAGGCTAAGGAGCCAGGCCTGGAGATGGGGACGCATCTTTTGTGTCTAAGAATGATGAGGGGTGCTGATCACCTGACTGCAAGACGATGCCCAGATTCAAGGAGATATTGACCTTTCTGCAATCTAGAGAAACTTTTTGAGTACTGTGGCATAATTAGAGCCATACAATAGGAAAATTTATCTGCCAGCTATTTTAAGCAACAGAAACTAGGAAGTTAAAAATATTTCTGATCTGTGACTTTAAAAATTCATTTTCAGTATCACTCTGAATCCACTCAGCTGACTCTAAATCCCATGCCCAATTCAAAAATCCTTTGCCATTTTCTGCTCTGTCCTGTCCCCAGTCCAAGCAAAGGTTATATTCCAATCCCCCTTTTTGTCCAAGCGCATTCTCTCCTTTCACCTTCTAGCTCAATCAAGCTGTTGCTAGTTCTTTGTACACCCTCTGCCATTCTGTGGCTCGTCTTCTGTTATTTCTGTCTTTCTTATTCGACCCCCTCTCTCTGGAATGTCCTCTCCCCTCTTTTCTCTTCACTTCTTTTAGGACGTCCTTCTTGAGCTGGGCCCTTCTTTTCTAGGACTCTCCTGTGCCTTTGCTCCTTAAGCCTTACAAAACCCTCCCATCCATCTGTGAGATGCCCTGGTTTTGTCTTTGGATCTTGGCTCATGCAGTCTCTCTCCCTCAGGGTTGCCAGCCATTCTTCTGGATTCAGCCATCACATGCAAGCTCATGACTCCAGAATTTCAGTTCCAGATTTCCCCCTAAACCACAGACCTATGTGTCAAACTACCTGTCTTCTCCCAAAGTCTCAAGGGTATTCCAAACCCGACGGGCTTAAAGCTAACCTCTCATCTTCCCCCAAACCGGCTCTTCCCCCTACATTGCCTTCTCCATCAACCCAGTTCGCAGATGAATCTGGGAGCCATTTTAGACTCCTTCTCTTTTCCTAAAGCATCACCTCTAGTCGGGTTAGTCACAAACCCCTCTCCGCTATCTCCTTACTACCTCCTGTATCCAGCGAATCTCTTCCTTTCCATTGCTACCACCTTGGTTAAGACTGAGGCTATGTCTCCTGCAGTTTTCCTCCAAGCCTTCTGGGCTCGTTTCCTATGGCTGCTGTAACAAGTTGACAGAGTTAGGAGTCCAAAACTGCACCAGCTTATTGTCTTATGGCTCTAGTTCAGCAATCCAACACAGTCTACTGGGCTAAAACCAAGGGTTTTGCAAAGCCGTGTTTCTTTCTGGATGCTCTAGGAGAAAATGTTTCTTTTCCTGCTCCAGTTTCTATTCCTGGGCATACGGACCCTTCCTCCATCTATAAAGCCAACAGCCTCACATCTTTCTAACTTTTCTTCCTTTGGGGCGCCTGGGTGGCTCAGTTGGTTAAGCGACTGCCTTCGGCTCAGGTCATGATCCTGGAGTCCCTGGATCGAGTCCCGCATCGGGCTCCCTGCTCGGCAGGGAGTCTGCTTCTCCCTCTGACCCTCCCCCCTCTCATGTGCTCTCTCTCATTCTCTCTCTCTCAAATAAATAAATAAAATCTTTAAAAAAAAAAACATTAACTTTTCTTCCTTTGGCATCTTGAATGCTCCTCTTTTAAGGACCATTCTGACACTGATTACATTAGACACACCCACCTTATCCAGGATAATCTCCCCATCTCAAGGTCCTTAATTTAAGCACACCTGCAAAATTCCTTTTGCCATGTAATGTAACATGTTCACAGGTTCCAGGAATTAGGATTACTGGAATGATCTTTCTAAAACACGTCTCTTACATTACGAACTACTGCACGTAACATAAAATCCTAACTTCCTAGTTGGGCCTACAGTGCTCTCCTCCATCCCATGTCAAGTAGCACGTGATATCTAAGAAACTGTATCATGATGTTGTATGCCTCTGTGCCTTTGCTAGCGCTGCTCTCACAACCCAGAGGGTTCTTCCCTGCCAGCTTCCATGAACGTCCTCAAAGCCTTCCCAGATGTACCATTAGAGGTAGAAAAGCACACTCCCTCATTTGGGTACTTGCCCTACCTATACTCGCTTCTCTCTCGTGACCTCTCCCACTTCCCTGTTTACCTGTGGAGCCCCCTCCACCACTCGAAGGCAAGCCCCTGGCGGGTGAGAAGGTGGTCTGACTTATGATCACATCCCTAGGACTTCACACAGAGCATTATAAATGACAGTTGAGGAGTGAGTGGATGTGCTGAAGAATGCATAGCACAGATCCTGCTGATGGTATTCGTGTGTATTCCCAGCCTAACATGAGGATACTTATCCAGTGGGTTGAGAATATAAATAGTTATGTCTCAGAATTAAAAAAAGGAAACAAACTTATTTTTCACATTACTACACCACTAGTAAATTAAACCAAACCGTCAGCACTGCGTCTGAGGATGCTATCATCCCTTGTGTTCTGTCCCCCATGGTTGTGGTCCCTTAGTGTTTTATTCAAGCCACCCTTCCTGAGTGTTGAGTAACTATAAAAATTGTCATTAGATGAGAAACAAATGGAGTATAATTTACTCATCAGTTGACAATTAATGACTATTGGCAAACTCATGCACTTTATTTTTGACATTTCTATTCAGATCCAGGAATCCTATAGTTCTTGGAAAGGAATGGGAGAAAAAACATTTGTGGATTCACCTACAAAGCCTAATGGATAATATCCCTTTTATTTCCCGCCATGACCATGTGAGGTAGTCATTTTAACACCCTTCATTTCATGCAGCTACAACTGCAGCTCTGAGAGACTGAGAAACTCACCCAGTTCTTCTGGTAAATGCACGAGCCCCGACTGGACCATAGCTGGTGTCTTTCTGCCTCTAGTAAAATGAGGCTGCTCACTGTGTTAAGACCTGTACCTGCAGGGAGTGGCCACCTTAATTCATGTTCGAGCTGGGAAGAAATGGAGATTGGCTTGAGTGCAGAATTATAGCAAAAGCAGCCACTGTGAGATGGAGGGAAAGAGGAGGGTTTTAGGAACCTGCTTGTGCATGCCTGGTTGGAGTGAACCACTAAACCCCTTTCACCCCTCATTACTTGTGTCTTAGGATGGGGAATGAGCTATTTGAGCTGATGAACGCTTAAAGATCAAAGATTCCATTTTTATGCAAATATCCAAGAGCAATAAACCTGGGGAAGAGAAGTAGGGAATATAAATGATGGTAGCATGTGTATCATTGAAAGATACAGGAAGCCAGGCTGTTCCGCAGAATTAAACTCGTGGCAATGACAACTTTTTAAA
This sequence comes from Mirounga leonina, assembly GCF_011800145.1. NCBI lineage: Eukaryota > Metazoa > Chordata > Mammalia > Carnivora > Phocidae > Mirounga > Mirounga leonina. The sequence continues at coordinate 5,971,811 of NW_023270816.1, forward strand.
TTTGTGTTTTAAATTATTTTTTAAATGAGAAGAGATAATGGTAAAATACAACCCTGAATTTCACTGCTTCTATAATACATCACAATCTTAAGATGACTTAAGTATGCAATTTTGAATTATGTATTATTAGGAAATGATATTGTAAACTCCGATGTGCCAGGCACCTTTTCACCCCGAAGCACGTGTGTGGTACTGAGAGCTACTGGAATCCAACTTCAGTACCATTCTCAAATGAAACATGCCTTCAGTAGTTTTGGAAACCCATTTTGTAACCAAAGTGGAGTAATCCGATTGTTCATCATGCTGCCATATTAACTATGAGTCTACCTTTACATCCACATGCTTCCTGAGTAGACCATGTTGCTTGGAGGCAGAACATTCCACTGAAAATAAGCTGCTTTCAATGTCAAGAGCATGGACTTTGAAGTAACAGAGAACCGGTCCACTCATAGATGATCTACTTGCCAGCTAAGTGACCTCAGACAGTTTAGTAATGTCTCTGAGCTCCTTAGTCACTGAATATGGTTGTTCTGAGGGTCACATGACATAATATTTTAAGGGATTTAAATATGCATCTGTTGGGCATTTGGTAAGTGTTTTTAAAATGTCATTGTTATTTTTAACTAAAACAAAGGAAATCAATGTGCTCTAAAGGCAAGATCAGTCCAGCCTTATACTTGCATTTATACCGTATATTAAAAAAAATAGTGTTAAATGTCTAGTAGAAAGAGTACTGGACCGAGTCCCAAGATATGGGTTTTAATCCTGGCTCTGCACTCCCTAACTTTTTTTTCTTCCTTCCTTAGCCATCATATTCAGTATTTAATATAACAGCATTCTGCTAAATTCTTTCTCTATACTACTTTTTTTACTTAGGCAAAATCATGCATAACCGCGATTAAGTTACTTTTCCTTTCTAGATTCTTCTACAAATAAGAGTATTGAACACCTTCTCAGGTCACCTCCGTAATAGTATCCTAAAGGAAGGCCTTCAACAAAGTGTTTTCTCATTCTGCTAGAATTCCAGGGCTGACAGTCCTAGGATTTTCATGACACAATTAGACACTTTTCCCTCCCTTCTGGAGGTCCCCGTCTTCATTCTGTTTCCATTACTGTGACTTCCTCTCCCTTCCTCCCCAAAGATCAACCACCTTCACTCAGCCCTACTCTCTCCTTACTAGCCCTTTTCCCATACAGCCTGGCTTTCTCCTGCAGAGTGTTGCTTACCTACTTCCATAGCTTAATTATTTTTATTTTTACTCTTTCTGCTCCGTATCTAAGAACCACTATTGGATTAAGAGACCCAAACCAAAGAAATTATTCTGTATTATCTGTTTTCTGTCAAGTCCAAGGGTTGGATTTATTGTCATTTCTTATATTTTGTAGACACCATAGTTGAATGAGATTTCTTAATTTTAACAGAGCTAATGCTTCCAGGAAACTTAATAAAGAGTCTACAGCCATTTTAATAATCAGGAAACGATAGTGAAAATATATCTGTGAGGAGCAAAAATCCATCTACTTCAAAGCCTGCCACCAGCCTAAATAATAACGTTCCCTATTCAGCATACTTTCTCTACCTCAAGATGTCTTGTCAAATGTATTTAATATCCAGGATATTTAATTGACCACAGAGTTAACTCATATATTTGTATTACTTTCCATGCAGAGCTTTGCAAGTCGCCAAGACTTAAAATAATGGAGGTCTAACCTGCAGGTGAATAATTACTTTTTTCCTTTTCATGTATTGTGCTTACTAAAATATATTGATGCATTAATAAATGGCATACCTTTTGTCCTAAATTGTAACAAAATAGCTGTTTTATGGAAGCTTGAGTTGCAGCGTGCGCAGTATTGACATCACGATAGGGAAGTGAGGCATTTTCGTAATTAAGTTAGGCCGTTATTTTTGCCCCCACAACTCAATTTTCTTTCCAATTTTCCAACCCCAATTCAGAATTACTGAACCTGAAACTTGCTGAGAAGAATATATGTACTCAGCTTAATTTCCCCCTTTAATATGCTTAGGGGAACAAAATCCTCTCTTCTTGGAGGAATTCCCACTACACTCCCTGGATTTTTTTCTTCCTTCCACAGCTATCATATTAAGCATTTAATATCTTGGGCATTCTTTTAGATTCATCCTAGATACTGTCTTCTTTACTCACAAGCAGCTTCTGTGGGGGGATGAAGCAACTGAAGCCTAGGGCTCCTACATGCCCAGGGGCACAATGAGGAAGTGGCATTTCCAGAATGCCGGCCTGCTGGGAAGTCCATAGTCACACCTGCCCCATTAGGTAAGGCGCTGCACCTAGTAGCTCCCTGAGGGGTCATCAGCACCACGCGTCCTTGGCCCCTGTCGCATTTTGCATCTTGTTAAATCTCATAGTCTGGAGTTTTGGGTCTTCCAGAATTTGGTTCTCACTTTACTAAGCCTATTTTATTCATCATTACCCTTGAGTTTGAATCTTCTCCATCAGCAAGGCTAATTTTTTATTGCCCGGGACACGCCATATTAGCATGATTCACGATAAAAGTCTTATTTAGAGTACTCCTGTTTCAAATTTTCAGGGAGCGGTTGCACTGTTTCTTGGTTCTCATTTTTCCTCCCATTTAATGTGGTATCTTGCAGAACATTCCATATCAGGACATTTAGATCTACTCATTTATTCAAAGACTCAATGGATTCCTTTGCATGGCTCTGCACATCTATATAACCAGTTCTTTTTTGATGGACATTAAAGTTATTTCTAGGATCTTGCTACTGAAAGCAAATTATAACTTCTATTTTGTGTGTATACATATATTTTGTGCACTTGTCTGAACACATTGGAAAACACATTCTTAAGAATAAGATTTGCATGTTCCATTTTGAGAGAGAGTGACCTTGACCCCTTCTATCTTCTAGAAGTCTAAGAGGTTGTTTGTCAAGATCCACATCTTCTGGATTTTGAGTTTTGCCATTGGGTGTCCTTTAACAGCCAGGTTGGGAGTGAGTTTGTTCTGTGGTTCCATGGACTAAGCTTGCACTACACAGCATCCAGTAGCAATTATCAAGAACTGCATGGACCTCCCAAAATCCAGGGATTGCTTGTTTGGGTTTTAGAAAAGGATTAAAACTATAGACATTTATTAAAATTATTTGGTTTAGCCACAAGAGTAATATCTTCTCAAATGGATTTGCATGAAATTGTAAATCTAGGTCTTTTGAGTGGAACAGACTGGATATATATACCAGCCACAAAGCACTTGGCCCGAACGGTCAAATGCAAAGCACGAGGAGAGATGCGTAACTCCATCGGCAATAAACGTCTCTGGAGCAGCCTCGGATCTGGGGCTTGCTGGAGCCTCCAAAGCATGGACTCTGCCAGAAGGGAGAGCTGAGAGTAACCAGGCAGCTCCTGGGACCTGTTCCATCTAGGGGAACCAGGAGAGCAAGGTCTGAGCAGGTGGTGATTTGCAAAGAGGACCATTCTGCTAGGTGGGATACAGCCAGGGAGAAGCTATAAGTGGTCTTGGAAACCAGTAATCATTATCAACATGGCTCCTGGTTTAGTCAGGTCCTGGAAGGACCATTGTTCTCAGTCTTGGCTAGACCCTGAAATCACATGGGAAGTTTTAAAAGCCCTGATGTGGATCGCTATTCCCATTTTTCCACAACAACCCCAATCCCCCTCAAATGCCTCTAAATAATCTGAGTCACATGTGTTCATGACACAGTCTTTTCAGCTTTCATTTAGCTTCAGCCAATTTCTTCCTCTCCTGTTCTATCCGATCCAACAAGAGAATATCCTTTGAATTGGCCTGTGCAGATTACCAGAGTAAATGCCTATGTGGTTTTCTCCAACTTCCTGGTCCCACAGAGACTCAGGTCTGGGGCTCAGCCTGGGCTTGAGCATTTTTTAAAAGATTTTATTTATTTGAGGGTGCCTGGGTGGCTCAGTCATTAAGCGTCTGCCTTCGGCTCAGGTCATGATCCCAGCATCCTGGGATCGAGCCCCGCATCGGGCTCCCTGCTCCGCGGGAAGCCTGCTTCTCCTTCTCCCACTCCCCCTGTTTGTGTTCCTGCTTTCACTATCTCTGTCTCTGTTAAATAAATAAATAAAATATTTTTTAAAAAAAGAATTTATTTATTTGAGAGAGAGAGAGATAGTGAGCACGAGCTGGGGGGAGGGGAGGAAGGGGAGAGGCAGACTACCCAATGAGCAGGGAGCCCGATGCAGGGCTCGATCCCAGGACCCTGGGGTCATGACCTGAGCCGAAGGCAGACACTTAACCGACTGAGCCACCCAGGCACCCCTGGGCTTGAGCATTTTTAAAGCTTCCCAGCTGGTACTGATATGCAGCCAAGGCTAAGAACAAGAGGCTCCCAGAACTGGGAAGAGCTAGTTGAGGATTCAGGCCCCAGCAAAGCAGAGCATGGTGGTCTCCTGTCTATACTGTGAAACTGAAGTAACAGCAAAATGATAGAGATAGAAAGCCAGTTAGGAGACTCTGCCAACCCAGCAGGGCCAGAAAGGGCTACACAGTGCTGGGTAACTGGGGCTGCCTTAAGACCCACTAGAGACCACACAGCAAGACTAACTCAGATCTTATCAGCTCAGGCTGCTAATGTAATTCTGTTCTGACCAAGTTTTGCCAGGAAGCAAATACAGCTCTGCCTGCAAGGGGAGGGCATCAGTAACCCCAGCAGGGAGGGACTAGAGGAAATCAGGACCTGACCTCCTTCTTTTGAAATAATTGGATACTTCCCGTGTCCACAGTCTAAAACATGGTTAGCAGCTCCCACGAGGGGATTTTTGACTGTTTCCACACCTCTTTGTCAATTCAACTACTTTTTCATCATCTCCAGTCTTGAGCTCTATTTAAATGCTAAGGATTTGAATGGTATTAAACATATTACTGTCCATATTCTTACATGATTTTATTCTTGTATCTAACTTTGTAAATTGAATTTTGTAAATTTAGAAATTGTCTGTGAGTAGTTTAAAAAGGTTTTAGTAACGTATTAAAAATTAAAATCTATTAAGAGAGTTTATGGCAAAATAGATTTAGACCCTCAGCCCAAATTCCTTTTGGTGTGAATAATAACTTTTATTATACAATACGAAGGTAAGCAAATAATTGCAAAGATGAATTTTCAAAGCAAAACAGAACTTTTAGATCTGGATTATCTTAAACCTATGGCTACTGTGTTTTAGAGGTAAATAATATGTAGTTTATTTTTTAAGTTGTCATGTATCAAAGAACAATCTCAGATAAGCAGAAATTGCTTAAATAGACACTATTTCAGATTTTCATTTCTTGCTTTTCTGTTCTCATGAGTAATTGTGCAATTCTACAAAGTTCCACATTAAAAAAAAAAATGTCTGACAAGAAAGAGACCTAAAATATTTTGAAAAATCTAAGGAAGAAGGGCATAATGAGGGAAGGTAATTGGGAGGTAGAAACTGGGTCACAATATGAAACAAAATAGTGTGTGTTTGTTTCTCTTCCCATTTGTTCTGCAATAAACCTAATCCTCCTCAAATTCCTCCAAATATCTGAGTCACTTGTGTTCATGACACAATCTTTTCAGCTTCTATTTGATCTCTGCCATTCTTCCTCTCCTGCTCAAGCACCTAATCCTTCGAATTACCCAGGTAGCCATCCATGTGGCCCCTGCCCACACCCACACCCTGAGCTACTAAAGTGGGGCCCCAGTTGGGGACCGAGGACCCACTTTACCCAGTGGAATTTTCCTCCCAGGTTAGGAAAAGATTCTGGCATGACTTTCGGTCTGCCCTCCACATCCAATCTGTCCTCTATGGGCTCTGGTGGTGATGGCAAGGAACTTTGTGCTTATCCCTTGCATGGGTGACCAGAAAAGCAAGCAAGGCTACCTTATGATCTTGTGAAACCTTTCATTATAGCAAGAGTCTTGGGAACGGATTGCAAAACTGTCAGATTAATAACTATTGCAGTATTCAAATGTGTTCCATCCCTCATCCACTGGTATATTGGTTTTAGAACTTACACTCAAGCTGGGTCCCTTATCACACTTGATTTTAAAACCTTACTTAACTAGGCAGGCCACCTGGCTTAAAGACAGAAACCTAGATTTAAATCCAGGTATTGATGTTAACTGAGTGGCCTCAGACAAGTCAGTGAGCCATTCTGAGGCTCATGGAGTTGACCTTCGATTTTGATCCTATCCTTGTGGAGCTGCTGTGGTGATATGACAAGATAATGTAAGCTCAGGGGATGGACGGATGGATGGATGAATAGATGGATGGTTGGATGGATGGATGGATGGATGGATGGATGGATGGATGGATGGATGGAGAGATGGATGATGGATGGAAACTGTGATGTGCTAGACAAGGATTTGCTGCTGTTGTCTTCACAGAAGTTTGATGCCTAAAGCATGAATTCAGCATCTCCTAAGTGCCTTGTATGTGTGCTAGGTTCTATAAGAGTTAAGTAAAAAGATCTGGTCCCTATCCGCAGGGACTGACAGGTGTGACAAGTGCTACACAGGGACAAACAAAACGCAAGGGAGGATGGCAATATTAATTCCAAATGGGAGCCTTGAAAAGGTCTGATGAAGACTAGCCCTAAAGAGGGCTTACGATTTCTCCAGATGAACATTAAATGCATTCATTCTAGGCAGAGGGAACAGCATAGCAAAAGCACAAAAGCAGAGGGGATGTGGCACCTATTCAGAAAACAGTCAACAGTGTAGTTGGCCAAGAGCGTGGACAAGGAATGGGACTGAGGAGCAGAGGGAGTGACGGCTTGAGGATGCCGTAGGACAGAGGCTTCCCTGGAATCCACCCAATACTGAGCTGAGGCGTGTGACTTCAGGCCGAATTTGATGAGGAGAAGCTGACAGCAAGTGACGTCATTCATTCAGTCACCCACCACTTATTTATCGTTACCTAGAGGTACCAAATACACGAAATACACCGGTGAAGAGGATACAGCCCTGACCTCAAGGAGACTTCCGTGTCAGGGAGAAAAATGGGCAACTGCACCAGAAACCTCCATCCTCGTGATAAATGCTGTGATGGGGTGAGTAGGGAGTGCCAGGGCATCCAGAGGAGAGACAGCTGACCCAGGCTGGGGGAGTCAAAGAGGGAGTTCCAAATTCAAGACTTGCCCACCAGGCCGCAGAGAGGTCCCTGGAGGGAGAGAGTGCAACAGAACAGGGAGAATGGGAAGAGAAGTGCATTTGAGAGACCTCTGTCGTGCTCCAGGTGAGGGGTCAGGGAAGCTCATTTATGACAGTGGGGCAGATAATGAGCAAAAGAAAGGCATCGTTGCATGGACAGCAAGCCCATCAGCTATTTTTTTTTTTTTTACAAACTTCATGAAATGCCGAATGTATTGAAAAAACTTTATGACTCAAACAGAAAACAGTTTTTCTTATTTGAAGTTTTCACTGGTTCTGCCAGCAAGTTCCCCTAATCCTTCCAAATGCAAATTTAATATGAGACAGATGCATTGTGATGAGTAATACAGAAGCCCAACTTCCTTGGCCCCGGTGGGCCGGAGCGCCTGCGAGCTGGCCTGGGGGTGCTGGGCAGTGTCTGTCCTCGGTCGACGCACGCAAACAGGTCTGAGCTCATTTCCTCTGTATCTGCTGGAGCGCCACTGAGTGTGCTTCTCGCCCCGCTTTCCTCTGTGACTATGTTGCCTGTTCCGTTTGCCCTGCACCACCACCACAACAAAAATGGAGATGAGAATCAACTCTTTATTTCAACAGCAGAGAAAGAATTATTTCGTTAATTGGTATATTGATATCCCAAGAACTGCTTACCGTGCCAAGTTATTAAGAATAAGTAGACGAGGGGCAAATTAAACTTTGAATCACCTGTTCCTTTGGGCAAGATACATAAACTAAATTGACTGCAACCAAATGTCATATTATTTACATGGCGTGAACAATTTATTTCCCAAAAATGTGCTCAACAAAAGATTTGAATTTGCTCTTAAGCGTATAATGGATCCCACTTAATAGTGACGCTCTCTGTGTGCCCTTCTCTCTATAATTAAATCATATGCAAAAATGTCACAAAACAAAATAAAATGTATTTATTTCAGCCATATCTTCCCACAGCATGACATGAAGTCTGAAAAAAAGAATCGCTAAGCATTTTTATGCCATCTGTGCTGGTAGGGGATACGTTTCCCAAGCACGTCACTGTAAAATGTTCCATTTTGAATTAAGCATAGTCTACTTATTACTATCTAGTATCTGGCCGAATGAGTACCATGTTGGACAAAATTCCAGATCTGATACAATATTCTTACTTTCCTATATGCTATTTTTTTTTAGCAAAACTAGTCCACCATAATGTCTGTTACTGGATTTCAAGAGATCTGAAAGAGAGGAGTCATCAACATATTATTGTATTTGTGTTAAAATCTCCATGCTTCTTCATCTGAATAAAGTTCCAAAAGTATTTTCTAACAATTGAAATTATAGCTTCTTATAAGCAGAATATGGATCACTGTGACAACTTGGGTAATGACATTATTTGGAGCTGATAATCCCCTGTTGCAGAAGGAGAGCTAACACTTCTCTACAATCAAAAAAACTGTTGTTTCACTTAGCTTATGAAGCATAAAGTTATAGCCATTAAAACTTCTGCTTTTCCAACAAAATAAACCTAAGGCTTTCCTTTGCCGTTATTATGACTAAATTTTATGAATACTTGTAGAAAATTTTATCTCCTATACTCAATAAGGCCTTCTCACAGTTTGTTTATGAGATGTGAAAATCCCATAAATTTATCACGGGGCTGCTTGATTGACTCAGGGAAACACCAGAGTTCCAGCTTCAACACAAATGCAACACGACTTAGCGCAGTCTGCGTGATCCTTCCAAGTTTGTCTCCCAGATGCCATACATCACGTCATTGTTTGGAAACATACGTGAATAATAAAATGTAACCTTCTTTACGAATGAAAAACACTTTATTTTTTAATAAAAGATTTTATTTATTTATTTGAGAGAGTGAGCAAGAGAGAGCACAAGCAGGGGGCGGGGGGAGGGGGCGCAGGGACAGAGGGGAGGGAGGAGCAGTCTCCCTGCTGAACAAAGAGCCCGATGAGGGCCTCAGTGAAGGACTCGATCCCAGGATCCTGAGATCATGACCTGAGTGGAAGGCAGACGCTTAAGCGAGGCACCCTGAAAAGTACTTTATAACTGTGTTGAGCTCCTTCTAGTTATAATCTTCCCAAGTCAATGATATTTAGGCTAAAACCTCAAACATAGCTAAATTAAGAAGATAGGATTTACTTGAAAATAATTTAACATTAAGTTGTCCATTTTAATCATGTTAGAAAAGCTACAATTTTTCTAAAATTATCAGTTATACAGTTTGTCATAAAATCAAGGGCTGGATTTACCTATCTTGATTCTACCCAAAGCTCTGAAAAGATTGAAATTTCCATGGAGTTTTGGAAGTCCCATGTCCTTTAAAACCAACCCCACTATCTCCTGTAAGCCACTTTTTAAAAAATTTAAATTCAATTAATTAACATATAATGTATTATTTGTTTCAGGGGTACAGGTCTGTGATTCATCAATCTTGTATAACACCCAGTGCTCATTACAACACATACCTTCTCCAAAGTCCATCATCCAGTTATCCAACCCCCCACCACCCCCTCCCCCCCAGCAACCCTCAATTTGTTTCCTAAGATTAAGGGTCTCTTATGGTTTGTCTCCCTCTCTGATTTTGTCTTGTTTCATTTTTTTCTCTCTTCCCCTATAATCCTATGCCTTGTTTCTTAAATTCCACATATCAGTGAGATCATATGATAAATGTCTTTCTCTGATTGACTTATTTCACTTAGCATAATACCCTCTAGTTCTATCCATGTTGTTGCAAATGGCAAGATTTCACTTTTTGATGGCTGCATAATATTCCATTGTATAAATATACCACATCTTCTTTATCCATTCATCTGTCAAAGAACATCTGGGCTCTTTCCATAGTTTGGCTATTGTGGACATTGCTGCTGTAAACACTAGAGAGCAGGTGCCCCTTCAGATCACTACCTTTGTATCTTTGGGCTAAATACCTGGTAATGCAATTGCTGGGTCGTAGGGTAGCTCTATTATCAACTTTTTGAGGAACCTCCATACTGTTTTCCAGAGTGTCCCTTAAGCCACTTTTGACGATGATAGTGTGTGCAAAGGTGATTTGTGGACTATTAGATGAGACAAAAAGTTTTCACCCCCAATAATATTATTATGATGATCATGATAATTGTGGCAGTGACTCTTTCCAGTGTTGGTCCCACGTGTTCCCACATGAACACAGTACTTTTTTCTGTGATATTAATTTTATCAACTGATTGTCTTTATTTTGAACATTCTTTTGTACCCTGCCTTTGATATTGACCTTCAGTGTCTTCTGTCTATGGCTTATTCTTCCATGTAACTGCAGGGTAGGGTCCAAATCACAGATGTTGAAGTATCCTATAGGAATCATTAGAGGCAGTCCAAAATACATCTGTCAAAGCACTGAATGGATTCTGCTTGTGTCCCTATTCTAATTCAAACAAACAAACAAAAAGCCCACCCGAAAAAGACTTTGAGTCTTTTTTTTTTTTTTTTTTTTGTTAGTGAAAATATGACTTTCCTTTGGGTCAGCTATGATTCCTTACGTATTCACCTCTTAGATGGAGCTGAGCTTTTCCTCAGGTCCAGGGAGGACCACCTTTACCAAAAGAGCAAATGAATCCATTTCAAATTCTCACTTTTTTTTCTGTGAACTATATTCTCTGGTCACCTACATGAATATTTTCAAATGAGATTTTTTCAAGTGCTTTCCCTTCCTAACTTTCATGGAGTACTAGAGGTTGTGGCCATAATATTCTAGCACAAAATATGGATTAATTTTCAGTCTGAAAGTTTGAAAGTTCACGTACTGATTTTGCCAACTGCAAAGGATGCTGATATTTGAATAAACACTTCCAGAACTGAAGCTAATACCATTCAATGGTATACATGGTTATTTCCTCTTTCTTTTGAAATCCAGAAGGGTAGGTCTACTTGTTCCTAATTTTGTTATTAGTTATTAATTTTTCTCTAGGTGCTCTGCTGAACCTTCTTTGGACAAAATATCACAAAAAAAAAATGTGCAGCAATACGGATTTAAATGAGAAGTTAATTCTGGTCGTACCTTTTTTAATTAATAAAAACAGTCATGATCAGGATACATTACACTGAGCAAACTTAGGATAAAATTAACTACAGTGCATGGCTTCCCATTTGATGTTCAGGAACCTGGTTTAGAGAAAGAAAGGAAGTACCACCATTCTTCAGCCTGGAGAAGACAAGGTGATGGTGGCAGCAGATGGCTCCGTTTCTGAAGGAGATGTGTTCCCTCACCTCTCCATTAAATGTCTTTACATTAAGGGTCATGTGCCTGCAGTTTTCTCCAAGTGCCTCTAGGGGGTAATCTTCCATTTTTGGTAACGACCTCTCTAGTTGGTATGGGACCAACCTCACACATCTTTCAAGGAGAAGCCTTACTCTCTTGTGACATAATCCACTGCCATAGGGTTAACTAATCTTTTATACTCATTATTCTTCTTGTGCCTGATAGCTGGGAAGAGTCTTGCATCAGGTAAGCATACCTCTTAAAAGGCATAGTCTCCTCCATGCATGTGCCTTTACTGTCTGTCACAAACATCCCACCCAGTGGCGGTCACTTCCACCTCTCCAAAACCAGAGCTAAGCCTCTTCTCAGCTCTTCTTCTATAGGGGTATTCCAGTTCCCTCACCTTGTACAACTTAGATCTTTTTGTTCTTCCTCTTATTCTCCTATTCACTTTCATCTGTAGCCTATACTTAATCTGGAAATCTCCATATTATCTTATAACACAGCTCCTAAATGTCATTTTATCAAATGAACTACAGAAGTGAAAGGACTTCACCTGTGATGATAGCAAAATTCTCAGAAATTGTTAGGTTTGCTTTTCTGTGGAACATGAACATTATGACTTTTGCATCAACAATTAGTAATGTAGCTCATTTAATTTGGTTTTGATATTTCAAAAGACAAAAAAATGCACGTCCAACCATAATTTTAAAAACAAAACAGAACATGTTGGTGGCTACTTTAAGAATCATTCAGTGACAAGTAGTATTTTGAAGAAATGGTCACTATAATGTGATATTGCCTGGGAAGAACGAACTCCCAAGGGAGGAGAATCACAGTGCCGATAGTAACAGCATTGGCAGGCTGCTTACTGAATCCCGGGCTGTGTGTTAAACAATGTATCTGCTTTATCACATTTTATCTTCACCACCCAATGAGGCAAGTATTGCTGTTCCTACTTTACAGATGAGGGAACCGAGGCCCAGAGAAGTTATACCATTTGCCCACGATCGCATAGTATTGGAAGTGGGACTCCCTCAATCTGTGTGCCCTAAAGCACAGAATCCTATCCATTCCCATTGATGTATCAATAACAGCACGACAACTACAGGTCTTCTCAGTGGCAAAAGGATTCACTACTAATCCAGAAATAAAATAAACTTTCCCCCCAATTTCTCACGATCTCTAAATCTATACTGGTCAGCTGGAACAGCTAGGCAGTGAAAAGGCAATGGAAGTATATGAAAGGGTGAGAAGAAGAGACAGGAAAACTTAACAGGTTGGAAAAGAACCGTCCTTCCCTGGAGTAACGTGAGCCTATGGGTTATGAGGTCCTTGTGGAAAGTTGACCTCAGTTGGCCCAGATTGGTAGCAGTGCCCTGAGGACACCTCTCCTGAGAGTCTGGAAGAGTCAGCTCTCCCCGCTGGCCGCACATGGGTGGTGGGGAGGGGGCATTTTCCACCACAGACTCTACCATGCAATTATTTTTATGTCAAAATCATAAGAAGACCTTGGACTTGGCACACAGTGTTAATAGACCTGCACCGAGTTAGGACCCTGTTTGTCCTTGGTCTTCTCCTCAGCAAGAGCCCCAATAAATATGCAAATTACAAAAGTGTCTTCCAAACATAAAAATATCTTTCCTTATAATCCCAGGAAGCTCTTAGCTTCTACATTTTATTAAAGCCACAGTTATTATTTTAGAACAAGGTCTTGTGCCTTCTTGGTATATACTTAAAACTTGCAAATCTCTTTTTAATGTCTTAAATTTGCAGCCAGCATTGGAAATTTGCAATTACCCTACCTTGGTCAACTCAGAAGGTTTTACTCCCTCAACCTAAATATGCCAGCCTTAACTTCACATGCAATTCTCTAAATGGAAGTTACCAAAAATACAACACAGATAACTGAATTTTTTTCTACTTCAGTTATTTTAATTGCCTGAAACTATATTTTGCTTAGACATCAGGGTAAATAGGAATTTGCCCCAGAGAAAGCCTTTTCGACCCAAGTCATTGAATGATTTTTATTAGTGCACACACACACACACACGTGCGCACACACACACACAATCTGAGAATACATAAACACTTCAGCAGGACTTTTTCCTGGGAAAAAGAATACAGCATGCATTGATTAACACAATTTCTTGCTTCCTTCTCTTTTACTGGAGCCTGAAGCCCAGATGAGAGAGCTTTGCTGGGGAGTCAGGAGATCTGGGTTCAGGGCATGCTTTTGGCACTGAAGAACTGTGTGATCTCCAGAACATTCTAGACTTCTTGCCTTCAGTTCCTTTCTTTAACACAAACATCAGTATGCCAATTCGATTTTAAAATATTCACAGACTTGACCTAATCATTTTTTAATACTAGGGACTAAACCTAAGAAGATAATTAAAGACAGGAAGAAACATAAATACCTAGATATTTTAAATGTGTGTTTAATAGTTATGGAGAGACGGAAATAAGTTAAATGTCCACCAATATAAAAATGGTCAAATAAATTATGTTTTATTACTATGATGGAATATAATGTTGCCATTTAAATGAATGAGAGCATTTTAAGGTCATAATAAAATTATCAAAATATAAAATCAAGTTAAAAATCAAGGTATAGGGGTGCCTGGGTGGCTCAGTCGTTAAGCGTCTGCCTTCAGCTCAGGTCATGGTCCCAGGGTCCTGGGATCGAGCCCCACATCGGGCTCCATGCTCGGCGGAAAGCCTGCTTCTCCGTCTCCCACTCCCCCTGCTTGTGTTCCCTCTCTTGCTGTGTCTCTTTCTGTCAAATAAATAAATAAAATATTTTTTAAAAAATAAAAATCAAGGTATAGAACATATGTGATAGAGTCTTACTCGTGCACTAATGTGTGTGATTAAGTACACACAAGGAAGCACATAATGGCAGTGATGGCTATTTCTTGGTAGGGAGAGGATACATGACTGTTCTCTTCATCCTTTGCTTTGTTTACCACCTCTTCTACAATAAACAGTATAATCAGAAAAAAAAAAGTTACCTTAAAAATTAAAATATTGGCTTGAGCTAAATTCTCTCTAAATTTCTTTACAATTTTAAACATTTATTCCATAACCAAAAAAAAAAAAAAAATTCAAAAGTAACACATAGGATTTGGAATTCCCAAAAACAGTCCTCAGGACAGAAACATTTTGTGCCATGGTCCCAGCTCATCCAGGGCAACACGGTAGAAGAGCTGCGTGCTGGGGCCATAAAGATCCCATAACCCCTTTTAGGAACCCCCAATACGACTGTTCTCCATCATGACATAGGTTTCCTCCTCTAGACTCTATCTTTAGGCTTTTGAATCCTGCAATAAGGTAGGAGCATCCTAACTTATGTAAGAATCATCCCTTTGCTCTTCTATCTCCCCACACATTTCAAATGATTTTTGCCTCCAGACCTCCAGAACATGGGATAGTGATTCAAGTCTCTGCTTCCCTTTTTATACAAAATGCTTTTAAGGTCACTCTTTCTACACTAAAAAGCAGAAAAGTACCTTAGTGGGTGTCTGGAAGTTCCCAAAGCAGCAGTCCCCACCCACACTTGACCAGCACTTCGTGAGTTCCTGGTTTAAAATTGTAGAGTGGTGGTGTCTAGTTCCTCCGCGATCTTCAGGCTTTACTCTGAGCTCCCAATGGTAAAGATACTTAAATGCAGAAAGGTTGGCATGCGTTCCCTTGAGCAGCTGCTAACTGAACATTTATGACGAGGCAAAAAAAAAAATCCAAAGTAACCAAGTAGTTCTTTCACTACCCTTTGTAAGAGAATGCATGACTCAGGAATGCACAGCCATCCACAGTGCTCCTCCCAAAAAATGCTGTTGACCTGGAAATGATTTCTTATGTGAAATCTCCTTTCCCTCTGGCTTAGAGGGCATGTTGCCATCCAGTCTGAACATGGAACAGAGGAGCGAGAATTTGACTCATACCATTTCCAGCTCCCAGTGCCTAGTCATAGGATCATAGACACATATTCTACTGCATACCAACCCATCTACATTACCTTCCTGTAGAGCCATAGCAAAGCCATGGCTAACTCATGGAAAGGGTTCTATTATAGGGACCATTCAGGAGAATCGCAGACTCCAAGTTTGTCAGTTGTCACTCTCAGGTCAGGAAATGATTTCATGTATTCAACTTATACCTCTCATAACAGTGTGTCAGTTTCTTACTCAATTTTCACTCAAGGTGGAAGATAGCTGGGCATTATCTCTATGACTATTATTGCCATGACAGTCACTGTGGCTAATGGTGCTGTGGCCACTTGGGGTGCCTACCTTTACCTCAGTCACCTCCTTTAATCTTCACAGCAATCATAAGTCGGAGGTCTCGTGTTTACCTTTTTATACACAGGCAAATGAAAACTCAGAGCGATGAAGACATTTGTCCAAAGTGCAGCTAGTTAGTAGCAGAGCTAAAATAGCAATCCAGGTCTCCCACATCACCTACTTGTATAATTGAAAGCTACTCATTTCCCCCTTTCTTAATCTTCATTAGGCGAATTGTCCCAGACTCTCATCCTATTTCCTAACCCAGAACTCTATTCCTCTAAATTCGTTGCTGATGTTGTTTGTTGAGAAGAAGGGGCACTAGATTAGTATTTTCTCTGGAACCTACTCTTTTAAGACCTGCCCTTTGGGTTTGATCTGAGGGGTTGGGGGAAGGAGAGTTAATTTTAACTCGAGGGTAACAATGTCTGCTCCAAAATCTCTCAGGTTGGAAGGGGCTAAGGAGAGTCTCTTGGAACTGTGTTTGCAGAGTAAGCACAGAATTCTTACTTAGATTGTACACTTATTTGAGTCGGTTTGGTGGGGAGAGACATAGAAAGGCCACAGTACGAGGTTCGAGGGTACCCCCACCCAGCCACTTTTGATGCTACCAATCCTGAGGAATTGTGGGCAACAATTATTTTGGGTGGAATACTTCAGGGGATTTCTCTAGAAGCCCAAGGGGTGCATGAAGGCACTAGCTGCTGGAAATACAGCTCCTGGGGCGCACGATGGGGCCTGGGAGAGGTTAGGTGTCACACAGCACGTGAGCACAACATGACAGAGTACTAAGCCAGATGGGATCCGAGTGACATCCATCAGAAGAGGAGGAGTAGCTCTGCTTCCTCAGGTAGCATTTCCATCAAAGGAGCTCAGCACTTTTCAATTATAAGCCAACATTTCGCTTCTGGGTCAGGATGGGTCAGAAGATAAATTGGCTTTTTCAGTTTTGAATTTCCAATCTTGGAGACTAGAATCCTTTCTGATTTAATGTTCCAGTTCTCCTAGGGCACCTGGGTGGCTCGGTTGGTTAAGCGACTGCCTTCGGCTCAGGTCATGATCCTGGAGTCCCTGGATCGAGTCCCGCATCGGGCTCCCTGCTCGGCAGGGAGTCTGCCTCTCCCTCTGACCCTCCCCCCTCTCATGTGCTCTCTCTCTCAAATAAATAAATAAAATCTTTAAAAAAATAATAATAATGTTCCAGTTCTCCTATGCAAAGCCCAGGTAACACGTCTTTTCTGTTTTTTCTGGGTGCTTACCTAATTTAGGGATTTTGACTTCCAAGTCCAAATAACCTTACTCAGAGGAATAGCGAAATACAAGTAGATGAATTGAGTGATTACAAAATGTTAGTTGCTCCATCTTGTTTTCCCCTCCCTGTGGGGGCTTCTTCAATCTGTCTGCATACAGGCACTCACTTCGTCTTCACTCCTCCTTCACTCAGCTCCTTCATTTCCTCAGGTGGCCAGGGCTGTAATTGGCCACAGAGGATGGGCAGGAGAAGCACACACATGTCCCTGGTCCTCTTGCAGTTACAAGAAAAGTTGTGCACTATCCAAGCTGTGTTACAAGAGGTAAAACTGTCCTACTCCTTAATAGACACTTTTCCCCGTGAATGGAAAACAAAGGAAGGTTCTGTGTGTTCACCAGCTGTCCTGCACAGGTAGTGCACTAGCCGGACCATGTCCTTGACTCTGTTTCTTTTGATTATCATTTGTCTATTCACTTAGTTAATGTTTCTTGAACACCTGTCCAGTAATAGGCTCTGTTAAGTGCTAGAAATGGAAAGAAAGAGGAAGGAAGGAAGGGAGGGGGGGGGGGGGGGGGAGGGAGGGAGAAAAGAAGGGAGGGACACAGGGAGAGGGGCAGAAACCCAGGCCAGATTCCTACTTTAAGGAGACTGCTTCCAAGTTCAGGAGATAAGCTGTACAAGGGCCACAGACAGATGCCAACGAAATGCCATCAGAGCCTGGTTTTAGAGATGAGGAAAGTTTTCATAAAACATTTCACCTAGACTTCCAAAGCAAGGCAGATGGGAAAAGCACAGTCTAGGCTGAGGGACAGCGTGAGTCAAGGCTTTGAACAGAAGCAACAGGTTTGCAGCAGTCGTGGCCCAGGAGAGCCTGGAGAGAGGAGGGGGCCGAGGAGTAGCAGAGGGTGTTTGAGGACACGCCCGGAAGCCTGGCTTGATGCCACAGGCAGTAAGTTGCTGTTGAATATTTGCAAATACATGAGCGGCATAATCACCACTGTGCTTGGGGCCAGAGAGGGTGGCAACTGCTCTGGGGAGCTGGGGCCGGAATCAGGTGAGCGGGCCAGGAGGCGACCGCACTGCCAGGGCAAAGAGCAGGAAGCCAAACCCAGGCGGCCAGTGGAAACTGCAGGAGATGGCCAGCAGGGGCCGTAGCACTGCTGGGGCCCCCCAGGCATCACCCATAACTGAGCAGCAGTTCATTACATGGATGGTCAGGGCGCAGGGAGGGAGAGAGAGAGATTGGGGAGCATCCATGTGAAGCCAACAACTGAAAATGTTAAGCTGAATAAATTACCAACCCAAATCTTGTGGTGAAGAAGCAAAGTAAGCCGAGAACAGTTCTATTCAAGAGCACCTGTATGTGAGGGCGCCTGGGTGGCTCAGTTGGTTAAGCGACTGCCTTCGGCTCAGGTCATGATCCTGGAGTCCCGGGATCGAGTCCTGCATCGGGCTCCCTGCTCTGCAGGGAGTCTGCTTCTCCCTCTGACCCTCCCCCGTCTCATGTGCTCTCTCTCTCTCTCTCAAATAAATAAATAAAATCTTTAAAAAAAAAAAAAAAAAGAGCACCTGTATGTGAGAGGGGAAAGGGGGGAGAAGATGAGCCGGAGGGTGACCTAGAGGGCCAGAGCTTGGAGAGCAGAAGAGCCCCAGGTCAGAGAAGCCCACAGTAGAGAGTTTCCGAAACCAGGGTCTGGACACTATGTGGAAGCCACAGAGAGGGAAGGATGTGAAGACCAAGCCTGAGGAAGGGCTCCAGGCTGCGGCATCTCGGAGAATGTGTGGCCTCCGAGAGAGAAGTCACAGCAGAGCGGTGTGGGTAGAGGCCAGTCCACAGATGGCTGAGGGATGGTAAACCCCTCTTCTGAGAAACTGGGTAATGGACAATGGGAGTAAAAGAGCATTGAGAAAGAATGAGAAAAGGGAGGGTTTCTTTGGGGGGAGGGGGGAGGTGCGACCATGTTTTCCCAATCAGAAGAGCCTTGTGAAGACACCTGAGCTGGCTCGGGTTCCTCTCAGGCGCTTATATGGCCTCGCGGACTTGTCCGCAGCTCTTACCCACTCACCATGGCTCAGTAGGTGCGTGTCTTCCCCACTCCAGCACTTGTTCAGCAGAGGCTCCCATCTGCTCCACCTTGTTCTCCATCTGGCACTTCAAAGATGGCCAACTGCAGATTCAAGACAGAGCAGGGAGCATTCATGTGAGAAAGTTCTGGAATAGGGAAAAAATAGATCGAGAGCAGAAGGGGCCCGGCCAGGAGGAACAAGAGTGAAAAGGAAGACAGAGAGAATGTGAGGAGGGTCCTGTGCAACGTCAAGCCTGTCTCCCATGTTCAAGTACACACTGAGGCCGGTGCTGCCAGATGCTGGAAACATCCATTCTCCCTTTATTCCTTAATAACCAAATTGCTGTTTTGTTCAGACCACTGCCCTCAGCAGCAAGACAAGATTCATAACTACCCCTAAAGTTGGGCATGTTGACTAATTTGTGGCCAGTGACAGAGGGGAAGTGTTGTGTGGCCTTCCGCTGGGGAGGGCAGATCTCTTGTCCTTCCTGAGCCTGGAACTCCGATGAGAAGGCTGAAGCTCCAGCAGCCATTTTTGTGTATGAAACAATCTTGAGACAGAAGACACATGCAAGACATTTAAATACAAAAGTAGAAGTCCAGTTCTCCTATGACTTTGTGGAGCTCTTAGGCTTCTTAATAGCCAGATTGTTTCCTTCCTGACTTTTATTGACATGAGAAAGAATTAGTGTCCGTCTCCCCTGAGCCAATATTATGTAGGGTTTTCTGTCACATGCAAGCAAACCTAATCTTTACTGCTAGACATACTAATAAAAGTTTGTGCATTGATAAGATGGGCCACATCTCCAGGCTCCCTGGGTCGGTGCCATAATGACCAAATGCCCAGCTTCTCCATCTTCCCCACAACCAGTCCAAAGACACAAGACAGAAAAGGAGGAATCAGGCACAATGGTTTCAGCCTTTTATATCATTGATAATTTTGTAGAACTCATTGTTTCAAATTGCCATTCAAAGATAAAACACTCATGTATCACAAGCAAATTTTGATAAAAGTACATGTGACAATTCCTATTTGTGTTGATAGAGCTTTTTCTTTAAAAAGGCCGAATTCCTTCTGTTCTTATAGAATTAAAGTTTTTACTTTTCATTTGTTATGAGCTGAATTTTCAATTTGATGAAATAAGTCACAGAGACTTACCACTTGGGACTCAGTAAAATACCTTAACTTTTAAACCGTAGGTTTCTTTTTTAGAAATGGAAAGATGTTTTATGGTAAAAAGCTTTGCAGCTTGGACTGCACTGATAGCTTGTTATTCTTTGCTTATGCGTGTCATCTCAAAGGTGAGGGGGATCCACAGAACCCCTGCTAGGGAACTGAGCCAGAAGGAAAGAAGCAGGCACAGTGGCAACTCCGTCTCTACCCTCTTTATCACTGACCCCTTGCTTATTTCCGAAGGAGCCCGCAAGTGACCTGGGTGCCACCTTGGACAATGAGTATTCCTTTTAGGAGAATCTTACATGGCTAGCTGTCCTTGCATGTCCTGTGCTTGTGACCAGCTCCCTGGAGGCAGAGGACCATCTCCGAAAGCTCTTTATAACTATCTTAGCAATATCCAAAGCGTAAGCCATGAATCATCATCTAGTTCTAACCCATCTATCTACAAACGAAATTCTGAAGCCTGGACAAGTGAGCTACTTGCCCGAGGCTACACAGACAGGGGCTGTGACCTGGCATGGATCACAGCCCTCGTGAAATGCTCATGAACATTGAACACATGCTTGGCTCGCTGAATGACTGGCTCAAGTCATCCAGTGGCTAGACTTGTTTCAAGAGGTCTGTCTACAGATGACATTGACTCTGATATCACTTGTATTGCCTGGCTTTCTGTTCTGATCATTACACTCCTTTCCAAGCCATACATAATTGTTGTTTTCATCCTGTTTGCCCTTGTTCTTCACCTATTCTTCCATCTGGCCTGCATCTTTGAAAGGGATTGAGCTTTTTGATCAAGATTAAGTTTTCCTGCCCATTTCCTGGGCATATTTGCTTCCCCGGTGGAAAGCAGTCAGGGAGTCACTCACCCAACTGGCACTTTCTGAAGAATGAGAAGCTCATAAAGATAAACACTTCTTTCTATTGGGGGAGCATGATGCTTGGGTTTATCAACAAGAATATTCATGAAAATATCAGGAATCCTTTACAAGATTTTCTATTAACTAGTAGTACCCGCCATAACATTATTTACTATTATACTCCCATATGGAGTAATGAATTCACACCAGTTATTACGTGGATATAATAAATAGATCATGAAAATCCTGCTAAAGAGTTGCACTGAGTTTATGGGAGGGTTTCTGCACGGTCACCATGAAGCAGTTCAATCCCCTACTCTCTTCTAAGCAACTTGTTTGGTTTTTCAAGCACACGTAGAGGCCAAAAAGCTGTTTCTTAGGTTGGTATTATGCAGAAAGTCAGCTTTTACTTTTCTTTTCTCAAAGATTATCCACAAATTATTAACAACAACCACTGCCCCTCATGGACTGATCACTTCATGATCACACGCCAAAGGCTGCATGTGCCTTGCCTGATGGTATCTGAAGTCCCATTATATATATTTTTTTCTTTGTTAAGTTTTATTTCAGTTCCAGTTAGTTAGCATACAGCATTATATTAGTTTCAGGTGTACGATACAGTGATTTGGCAATTCCGTCCATCACCCGTTGCTCATCAGGACAGGTGCACTCCTTAATCCCCGCTTAATTCCCACTTTACATACTTGAAAGTTAGGGCTCAGGCAGACAGTTACCCAAAGGGCACTCAGATTGCAAATGACAGAGCCAGGGTGTGGCTCAGATGTGTCAGCTCAAAATGTGTCTCTACCCAGCTTTGCAGCCTTTCCCAAAAGTCAAAGCAGCACCAAACCATTGGTCCCATGGCCGGGGCGCGGGTGCAGCAGAGACTGGGGCTCAGGGACGCTGAGCTCACGGACGCCGGGCTGAGGGACCCCTCCCAGGTTGCTGGTAGATGCCTGCACAGGGGTTTGAAATCGAGTCCGACTGACCGCATCTAACCACGTCACTTCCACCACACCGCGGGCTATTCGGTAAACTCAGGGTGAGAGGAAGAGTACTTGATACAACCTTGCTAACCAGTAAGCATTAGCAAACGTTTGCCTCCCCACACAGCATCTCCGTGGCCACCTCGGTGATCCGGACGGCCACTTGGGGACAGCAGAGGTTCAGGGGCAATGAAAAGCTGAGCAGAGGACGGGGATGAAAGAACCAATTCTCCATTATTCTGTGGGTGCCTAGAGACGAACACTGTGAACTTGTTCCCGGCCTCCGCGTCTCATGACAGCTGTCGTCCTCCTGCCCCTTCCTCAGTCGCCACCGGCTGACCTGGCCCTGCGAGCGCATCCACATGTGTGGGGACTGAAAACTGCAGATCCTCTGCCTGAGGTGGCAAAACAAACAAACAAACAAACAAACAAACAAACAAACAAAAACGGACATGCATCTGCTATTATAGACTTCGGGTCACTGCTTTGCCAACCGGACAGCAATGTTCCCTGAGTCGGGAACCTACGGTGTCCGCTTGTTCTCTCTCCACTAACCACTCCGTTCCTACAAACGCGTTTTAAACTCCTGAAGAAAAGCACCGTGCACACCCCAGTCCCGTGAGTTCTACCTGTCAGCACTGCCTGCGAGGCCTGGCGAGGCCCACGGAAGTGCTGCTGAGTATCACGTTGCTGATCGGGAGATAG
Organism: Mirounga leonina; assembly: GCF_011800145.1. Classification (NCBI taxonomy): domain Eukaryota; kingdom Metazoa; phylum Chordata; class Mammalia; order Carnivora; family Phocidae; genus Mirounga; species Mirounga leonina. Next base: position 5,994,518 of record NW_023270816.1, read on the forward strand.
CACTATACCGGGACCAAGCGCGCCCGGCCTGCCGCTCAGAGCAACCGCGTCGTTGACACCTCTCCCTTCTGGAGGGGTCTTAAACAAAGCCCCTAATCACTTTCCATCCTTACAGCTTTCCTGCTCTTAGGTAAGGTTTAAGGAGTCTTGGACACATTTCAGCTCAAATAAGTTACCTAGGAACCCTCTATGGGCTTAACCTACTTAATTCCCCTAGTAGTTGCAATTGAAAGTGATAGGTTTTTCTAGGCCCTTTGTATTCCCCTGCTCGCTGGTGAAGTAGCTTTAGAGTCCACTTAGGCTTCTTTAGAGAGCCCACTGCTTCCCACCCACGAGGGAAATCGTCGCTTTCACCTATTTCGGAAAATTCTGTTCAGAAAATCAGCTGATGGATGAAAGTTACTAAAGAAATCCCAATACTTTAGGCTTTGCTAAATGAATAGCTGGTTTTACTTTCTTCTGGTTCTCCATTAAAGCACAATGCAAGAATAATCTTTGGAATCTTCTCATCTACAAAATCAATCCAAATAAGGCTACTGATGAGGCTTATTGTCTTCGACCACGATAACATCCTCACTAATTTCTGTGCTGCTGAAACAATCTCTAGAGTCATGATCTATTCAAAAAGAGACTCTTGCTGTTTAATGTGGTGCCTAATCTCAATTTGGGTCTGTTTTGCATCCAGCAGGCTTTGTTGGAAAGAAGACTCTCCAATTATTTAATTAACAAAATTAAGAAAACACACATTTAAACACTGACATGGATGTGAAATGATAACTCCTTACATAAATGTGAACTTCCACCTATATCATCTCATTTCATCTTTCCAAGTAAAATGGTGATGTAAGCATTCTCCCACTTTATTGACAAGGAGACGGAAACTTGTAGGTACTCATTGACCTGTTGGAGGTCACAGAAGAAGTCATTTGCTGAGCGCACTCTCGTTGGATGGTTCTAACAGGAACTCCATTTTGCCTACCCTGAGGAGAGTGGTCAGTAAGCTGGGTGCTGTGACTCTGGAGGAGGGAGAGATTCTGGCAGCCTTTCTCAGTTAAGGAAGCTTGTGGAAGAAACACAGCTTGAGGAATGGGTAGGATTTGAATGGTCTAGAAGGTGCAGCCATGAAACCATGGGGCTGGTCTGTGTGACCAATACACACTAGTTGAAGGAGGGAAGAATGAGTGAATGAGGATGGGGGGCATCTGAGATCAGGAAGATGATCTAAGAGGGTAAGAAGGTGAAAATGCCCCTGGCGTGCTCAGGGGACACTGAGAGGACAGTGGCTCTGGGAGGAGTTCCATCTTGAGCAGAGGAGGATGGGAGCTGGGAGGCCCTCTGTGGGTGTGCAGGGAACTGGTACCAGGCCAATAAGGGGAGAACTGCACTGCTTTTGACGGAAGAACTTTATCCTGAAAACAATGGGAAGCCAATGGCCACCTGTAGGGACGTGATGTGACAAAACCCAGTGTTTTAGGAAGATGAGCAAGGACTGAAACACAAAACACACAGAAACATCTGATGCTCCTGATTTTAAGAGCCTCACTCTGTGCCTCTCTAAAGCCTCCTGTCAGCTCTTGTATCGATGAGAAGCCGAAGACTTAAAGGTCAACTTGGGGGGGGGCGGTGCAGGGAGGGAGCGGTAAGGTTTAAAGAAAACAAAGAAAAAGGATACCTTTCAAACTTCCCATTCTTGACTTGTACCCAAAGAGATCTGTTATATGGTCATTCTTTTCATTAGGGTTTTTAAGCTAATCAGTAGGCTTTATAAAGAATTACAAAGCTTTCACTGCAGAAATAAGTCATTTCCTATGTCTAAAGTGATCAAATATGCTTCTGAAATTAGGAAAATGCAGGCTTATCATAAAAATATAGCTGTAATGAAACTAAGGCTTTACTGATTTTATTATAAAATATTTCCTTTTTGCCTTCTTAATTTGCAGTGAAATGCTGATTTGCTTTGAAATAAAATATGGAAAAATCCTTGTACTGTAGGAAGCTTGTCACTCTAATGGGTGTCTTGCTCACTAGAACAGTATTTTGGCTGTGTTGTAGCACATTGAAAGGAATTAGATTTAGCTTTGCCAAAATTTCACTGTGAAAGAGTTTGCTATAACAGTGTTTTATTATATTCCTATTGAACTTCAGCCAGTTGAAAATAGAATCTCCTCACCATCCTTTTAAATTAGCCTTAAACTGCAGACAAAAGACAAAAATCAATGTGCAAATTTAGCTCCTTGCACGCAGTTTCTTAAGAAATTTACCCTGGTGCTAATATGCAGCACTCATAGATAGTAGAACATAGAATATTTGGAAATTTTAAAGTAACATTTCTTATTCAGTTTAGGTCCATTTAAGTGTCTAGTAAGCCCCGTACATAAATTGTTTCGTTAATGCTACAGGTGATACCGAGTCTCTACATACGCCTCCGTGCTAACTCAATAAAACTGTCCCTGATACCTTTCCTGTGCCCTGACAGATGATGGGGAAATTTGGAGTATCAAGCTATAATGAAAACTGTTAGAAAAGAGTTGTGCCTAAATAATGCTACAATCTATTTAATATCATATTTCGTTAATAATTGCAAAGAGCTTAGGGTACCTAAACAGGAAAAAGAGGGGCGCGCGTGTGTGCGTGTGCACGCAAGCATGCACATGGCTCGTTCCCATTGGCCACACCAGGTCTGAGGTCTCCAGTTGCCCTAAGTGGTCCAGATGCAGTGAGTTCTGAAACAACTCTTAAGGTGTGTGGGGGGGGACCTTTGAATTCCTTAAAATAGCCATCAGACCTAGACTCCTTACTTTAGAGCCTTTCTAAAGTTTTCCTGATCTCAGATGCCCTATCCCACTCTCCTCCAGCACGGGACGAGAGAGAGAGCAGCAAGATAAGGAAACCCAACCTCGCCTCACTTAGGGCGCGACTATAAAGAAACGTATGTAAGGGCATCACGCGGTGCGAGGGGGGAGAGAAAGCTGACCGGCCTTGGAAAACACAGCGCTGCAAGCTTCGCAAACAAGTGCGCCAGTGTATGGGAAAGATAAGAAGGCAACGATGTGGCTCCGTCGGAGACCTGGTGGGCACATGGAAACGGGACAAACCGTGCAAATTAGGCCAGATCACTAAAGATTTGTTTCCTGGCCTGATACCTGAAAGGCTGGGAGAGCTGAAGCCAGAAAGGGAATGCAATGAGCAGAAACCAAAAAGGAAAAAAAGAAGGAAAAAAAAAAGGAGTTAACCTAGGATGCGTGGTCCGCAAGCGGCCCAAACACTGCTATCAACAGCCAGGGACGCTGGGCGAGGCCTTCACTCCCCATCCTGCAGGCCGGCGGGCCGCTGGGAGAGGAAGAGAAAGGAGCGATGGGGTTTACTTGGGGTTGTCACACTCGATTTTTTACTGAAAAAATTAAGTGGGAAGGACTGGCCAGAATAAGCCTGGATTGTAGTAGAAAATGAAATTTAAAAAGAAAGATCAGAGGGACCTTGTTATAAAACAACCCACCCAACTCCTATAACATAGGGACATCTTAATAGGATATGTGAAGCTCAGGTCTTAAGTTCAGCCTGAGTAAAGCCTCAGGATAGTTCCCGGTTGTCCTAGGAAATCTAGATTTTTCAAATGAACTGGGCTTAATGATGTTAAATGCTGTTGCTTTAATAATCAGTACATTTCACTGCAAAGATAGTAACCAATTTTTAGGAAAATACTAGGTGATTAAAAAACATTTCATAAGCAGAACAAATGGAATACCCACAGTGTAAACTGGTGGCCGAGTTACAAGTTCATCATCTTTCCATCACTACCCGATAAGATCCTGAAGGAAATAACCAGATCATCAGCCTTATCCCATAAAATTCAAAGCAACCACCTTAGCTTACGTGCGGCCCTAATGGAAATGAGGAATACCAACTGAAATGTTCTTTATTTTTCTGTACCTCGGTCAATTTCCTGATTCTGAGTCCCCACACCGCCCAACCAGGTCCAGTCAGGACACTTACATTCAATTTCAGGGGGATAATTTTGCCACAATTAGGTTTAAGCTACTGCTCTGGTTTGTTCCATCTTCTTAGCTCACCCGCTTCTATTCTAAGGCCCAGGAAGTGATCCTGCCTCCCCCAGGCAGGGGGAAGGGCCCACTCCCCACCTTTTTCTGCTTCAGCCCAGCATAGACAGTAGCCGGTCTTCCTCAAGTGGTGACCGGGCCATTCTGCTAATACTCACTCCACCATGGCTTGTAGCCCCTGGCACCACGCATGGCCGACAATCCTCTAGAACCCTCCTGACGGTCTAGCTAGCCCATAGCTTTGTGGTGTATCTGCTTCTCTGGAAACCTTTTGGATCTACTCTCTTCTGCTCAGAATGGAGCCCCAGGGGCAGATTCTAGAACTCTGGGCCAACGTAGCCCACCTGCCATCTGTGTCCCCACAGCCCCCCCACAGCCCAGGGACGCAGGCTACACATGACTCCAGGGCTGCAATGAGAAAGGAATATTCCATGGTCTCCCATCTCAGATTTCCCTCAAATTTCTCCTTCATGCAGCTAGTGCAGGTTTAGAGACCTGTTTTCCCTACTTGTGCCCCAATCAAATCTTTTCTGCCTTACATCCTTGCTAAGATTTTGGGTTCTTGAGTCCATTGGTCCAGTTCCAGCACCCCTCACTTGGAACCTGTTGTGCCTCCTGGCCCAGTGGGAGCAGGTGCACATCTCAGACTGCTCAGGGCGACCCCCTTCTGCACCCCAGCCCCATCTCATGGACTCAAAAAGGACATTCCCTTGCTCCAACTTAGTTTGATAGAATTCACTTCTCTTCAACAAATAGTTACTAACCACCACTCAGCCTCCCCCAACCCGCACCCCCGGAGGCGCCATTCTGTCCAACTCCTGATTGGCACAGACTGCAAGCATTTAATCAGCCTTGGTCCTCCACCCACCCACAGTACACCCAGAATGATGACTTTGATGGTTACTAGTGGGCATGAAATCTCGACATATTTGATCCTTCTCTCTTCACTCGCGTTCTCTGACTCGTTCCCTCCACCCACCCTGGAGTGGCTGATGTTCCACACTGTCCTGGGCAATTTCATCCACTTCACTTCCAGGTCAGCGGATCCTGGGTCTATTGTTTTAAAAGCCTTCCCTTTCCTGAATACCAACTGATGTTTTCAACTGCCTTTTAGACACCTGAAACCCAGTATGACCAAAATTGAATTCATTGTCTGTTTCTTCCTATTTGTTGCATGCCCAATATTTATTAATAAATTGATCATTTTGCCACCCCTGCTGGAACCCCAGAGCCATCTTGGGTGCTATCCTCTTGTCACCACCCACATCCAGTCAATTCACTCAGTCCTGGGGATCCAGTTGGGAAAGGCTTCCTCATGCTCTCCTTCCATGGCCTCTGTCTGAGTTTAGACTCTCCCCATCTCACTTCATCTCACTTCTGGCTTGGCATGTAAGTCTCCTGACTGAGACTCTACATTCCTGTCTTTGTTACTGCACCTGCACACAGCCACAGGAACTGACTTTCTAAACACAAAATCGCATCCTGGTGCTCCCTGGGCGAAAACAAAACTCCCAATTGTCATTTTGCAGCTACTTTGAGGTTCTGTGAATTTACATTAAATCTTTTTCTAAATGGAGTTATGTGATCTGCGCAGAGTCCCCAAGCACAGTCCTGGCTTGCTTCCTAACACAAAGGGATAAGCCCCGTATCAACCATTCTTTGTGTAGGAAAGGTTCTCCCAAATAATTACCTTCTTTGACTTGTACACAGTAGGCATTTACCAAATGTTTAGTCAATGTTGAATTGATTTGGTCCTACATCGGTCGTTTTGATGACAGCCAATGCTAAACCTGTGCCTGATCAAAATGACTCGTTAATAACTGTGAATCCAGGAATATATATTTCAGCCCCCAAAGCTGCTATAGCAAACCTATGTATTCTCTTAGATGTGACCTTGATAAAATTCTAACCTGATGCCGGGGCTTCTGGGTGGCTTAGTTGATTAAATGTCCGACTCTTGATTTCAGCTCAGGTCATGATCTGGGGATCATGGGATCGAGCCCCTTGTTGGGCTCTGAGCTCAGCAGGGAGTCTGCTTGAGGATTCTCCCTCTCTCTCTGCCCCTTCCCCAACTTCATGCATGCACGCTCTCTCTTTCTAAAATTAAAAAATTCTAATTTGATGCTGTTTTCGAGTGTAACGCCTCCTTTATTAAGTCTGGGCACTAACACTCCAGTCCGAAAGACTGTTCCTCAGAAACAGGGCCCATACCAAGGGATTGGCCTGGGAACCCAGAGGTCCTCTCTCTGGCTTGAAAATGTAAAGAGTCTTTGATTCTGTGGTTCTAAAGGGCAGCCTCCCCATTTTCTACAGGAGGGCCTTCCCCTGCTTTGTCTAGTTTCATTTTTATGATACATTCTGTGCCAAAATAGCCTCAGTAGTTGCAAGCCCTTATATGTTGTTCCTTTGTCGTGTCTGAGAATCCAAAACACAGTTGTTGTTGTCCATCTAGATATCATTTGGTAGTAGCGAAAGGATTTCTTTATATATAACAAGCTCCAGGCTTAGGACCTTTCCAAATGCTATTCACTTGTAGATATTTACTAAGAACAATTAAGGAACGTATGCTAGAACTTGAAAAACATCTTCTACATTTTTATCCTTCTTGTAAGCAATCAACATACTTTCCTTGGAAATAGTAGAGATCATTCCCTTTTAGCCTAACAAAATATGAGGGGGATAATTTTTTTAAAATGTCAAAGATGGTGAAGTGGAATGATACTGCAGAAAAATTCTGCCAAAAGAAACGAAAGTGGAGATTTATAATTCATGTATAAAACCCCCTTTGTATGATCAAAGAAAGCATCATCTGTGCCACTAAGTTCTATGTCTAACATAATTTTGTCGCAGAGGAATCAGACATGAAATGAACTGATAAGAGGTTTGCTCACAAATACATAACAGCTGTGATGACAACTTCTGGTTTTAGGCAATGCCATTCTATGGGTGAGTTGTTGGCCAGTCTGTTTACACAGTGTTTTAAGAATCCCTTTATAGATCCAGGGAAAAGGAAAATATCTATTGCTGCCTGGGCATTTGTTACATACTATATTCCAGAAGAACAGAAACGAACTAGATGTTTTGTGCCCTGCACATTTATTATCTGCTACCTTTAAAGGCTGAATGACCTTGCCAATCATTTATTGTAGCAAGTGCTTCAATCAACAGTTAGTTTACAGACTGCTAGTCTCTCCCCTGGTCCCTTTCACACGAAACAACAGCACGTTCCATTTCGTTTTCTATCAGAAAGTTGGGCGTGGTAGTCTGCCAGCAAGCTAACTCCATGTTGGTTTCTTGGAAAAGAGGTACAAATGAGTTTTGTGAAAAAGTATTTAAATGCATCCACCCACCCATCAGCATCAACAGAGTCAGCTGCTCCCAGTACTGCTCGCCCAATGCCAGTGACGGACAAGGGCTCGCATTCACGGCCCCCAGTTTATGTAAATGCTGACACACTGGTCCCACAGGACACGCTCGGTTAATGCTTGCACGGTCAGACTCCCAGGTGTCCTGTCGCTTGTTTTTGTGAGTTATATCTGGTAAGGGCACAAAAGCGGTAGAATTCATCCACAAAAGTAGAAGTAACAGAATCTGAAAAGAAGAATGATAACTCCAAGTAGGCAAGGTCAACCATCTGCAGAAGAAAGTAGGTTTCAAATGCAGGTCTTAATAACATAACTGTGTCCAGATTGCATTAAATTGGTTTTCCCTTCTCAATAATCGGCAAATGAGGAAAAACAGCTCATTGCTATCCTCACGGAAAGGTTTTAATCTGTAAACCTTACCAACGATGACTCATTAGTAGCCTATGAGGAGCCAGAAAACTTGGCTAAATATAATAGAAATAGAATTTCAAATGAAAGGAGTTAAGTATTCTTCAACGAAACTCAAAGTCCCCAAACGTCTGCATGTATGTTGGGTTCCTCAAAAGCGCAGTCATAAAGATGGGGCCCCTCAGCAACAGTCTGCCTTGAGTCAAATGTTTGAATCTACGTTTTCTAAAGCTAAAATGCAGATTAAGGACCAATCTGGTTGATGCAAAGAGCTGCATTAGACTCCAGTGCTCCGACAGGCCCCCCAGGAAGGGACTTAGGCTCTTAAGCAAAGAGCCCAATGCACTGAAGTAATTCTGAAGGTTAACTATGTCTGAAAATGTCTAAAGGCCCTGCACAGAGGCGCAGCGGACCTGGAAAGAATGGGCTTTCTTATGAAATCTGAGTTTCTTTCCTTAGAGAAGGTAAAAATGATCTATTTTCTACTTTTCTTCTGATGAGACTTCAAAGGTCAAAAACATTAACAAGAACAAAAGTTAATGAGAACAAACTAACTAACCCCTCACTGCAGAACCTCAGCAAAATCCGTGGCAAGGCCCAGCCCGGAATGGGGCAAAAGTTTAAGGTTCTTTCTCTTGTATTAAATCCACTCATCTGTTTCTGTTAGCCTGCCCAAAAGACAAAGTCAAAACCAATTTGCTCTTCTTTCCCTGATGAGTCCTGTCGTATTTTGTCTTCCGCTAATGACGCCCACAAAGGCGATTGCAAGTGTGTTCAGCCAACGTTCCCATGCTGCTCTCCCTTGTAAAGTCTTCCCCAGACGATCTCTTAGCAATGTTTTCTGTGCTCCTGAAACAGCCCAAATCAGAAATCCCTTATTTAACACATACTAGAATGTTGAAATTAAATATTATTAACATATTATTATTATTTCAATGTTACTTGAACTCAAGTTAGAAAAGGCATTATTAATTAATCCCTTGGTTCAGGAGAACAACACAAAATATGAGCCTCTTCTCAACCCTTTCACCTGGATGGACACTCATACCGTGAACGCAATAGTAAACAAATTCATCACTATCCCTCCGAACCCTCCAAATCAAATTCCCTCCAACCTCAGCACCAGATTTCTGTAAAAGGCCCTGCCTGGCTTTACCTAGGTGTCAAATCTCAATGTCATCTGACTTTCCCCCTTTCTCTGACCTCCACATCTCTCTGTTCTGCCTCATCACCCTCTGTGAGGTGCCCCTACCATTCCTCATTGCCTTGCCCAGGGCTAGCGTCCTGCTCAGATCCCTGTTTCCCAGTCTGGACTGCACTAATGCCCTCACCCTGGCCATCATCCATGCAAAGTCAGTGCCCCCTCTGGCCTGAGCCGGCTCCTCTCCTGAGCAAAGGCACCCCCGTAGGTCCTTCAGAAGGTTTCCCTTAGCTCTAGGATTGTAGGAGTCTGTCCTTTAGCTGTGAGACCCTGTGATTCTAGCTTCCCTCGTATCCCCCACCATTTCTAGCCAGGCACTTTGGGCTCCATCCATCTCAATGACTTGTTTGTGGACCGTACTTCACACTTCGTTCTCACTCTGTCCATCAACAGAATGCTACCTCCTCCCCATTCCCACCCTCCAACCCTAAAACCCTTTGTGCTTTAAGACCGTTCTCAGGGAACCTCTCGTCTGACAACATTTCCATCCATCTCTTTTTCTCTAAACTAACGCAACACTTCATCATTGTCTCTTATGAAATGCACACTTTGCCTTGCCTGTGTTACCCTGCCTTATACCCCAAAGTAGACTGTAAGCTTCTTGAAGACTATGGCTCACTCCTCTCTTCAGTATATCCCCTCCCAAACCAGCAGTGCCTTCCACGCAGTAAGCACTGAGGGAGTTATTTGTTGAATCGATTTCAATTAATTCAGTTTTTAACTGAATCAAGCAAAGGATGTCACAAGCTTGCTTTCATAACTAAAGAGAGCACAGTTCTGCAGCTGTCGACAGAGTCTCTGGGGGTTGGAGGGAACAACACAGGGAGAATCCTCAGAAGCCAGCTGACTGCTGGTCAAACCAGGTGCAAGTTGGGAAAAATTCTATAGTGAATGAAGGAAAATAAGATGCCCAGTGGAAAAGAATACCAACATTCTTGCAAATGAACCTTTAAGTATTATTTTTACAAAGAATACAAGGATTATTTCATTCCCTTGTTGACTCGTTTGTATGTTCTTCCTACAGATACTTTCGGAAAAAGACCTATTGTTTGTTTTTCTCTGTGCTGACACAGTAGCCATTGTTTATAACTGTAATCATAGCACACATAGTTGAAAATGTGGGATCGGGGACAAGCTGTATTTCCCCCTCTGGTTCTTTAGACAGTGGATACTGTGTTCTTTATGTCTTATCACAGCTCTTTTGTCAAACATTTAATGATTTTTCCCCCAGACAAATTTGTAGTTTGTTATCAACCATAAAAATGTCTTTATTGCCTTGTTTTTAAACATTTAAACTTTGGTGTGTATGTCTCAAGATGAGCATGAATTAAGGTGTTTATTTCATTTTGAATACATTTTTTATTACGGTGTATAAAGCTAGATTTCTCCAACAAGGATGGCTTATCTAGAACTATATTTAGACTTGATGAAAATAAATTTTCCTTTTTGGAGGGTGGTTATGCCTGTTGGTTCCCAGGTCAGGTGTGTTGAGAGCATTTGTCAAATGTTAGACAGGCGCAGACATCTGTAACTTTGTGCAGCCTGTGGCTGTCACTAGATTTCCTGCTGCAGAAACAATCTGACACACTTCTCCACTCCTGGGATTTCCATTTTTCCAAATGCCCACGATTTCTTACTCTTCTGTAATTCATCAACCTGAGACCCAAGCCTTTGGGAAATTAAAAAAAACAACAACAACACTTTTTTAAACATCGTAAATAGTAGCTCTTTGTTTTTCCTGGTTTAAAAAATTACAATATGTTCCTTGATATGACATTTGAAGGCTTTAATTCAAATGAATATTTATGACAAATAAAATAAATTTCAAACACATTTGGCGTGTAACTTCAGGGCAATTTTAAAGTATCCATTTTTTAAGTTGGCAGTGGAATCTACAAAAAGTCTTAATGTGCCACTTTATATTTTTATGAATATCAAATTATAGAACATATTTTGCTGCTCTAACCATTTCTATGAGACTTCACATAGATTGAAGGGATAGAAAATGATTGTCAGTCTTTCAAATGCCTAGAGGAAAACCCTCCAGTTTTGTTTTCAATTTGTTTTCAAGGACTGATTTAAACTTTTTAAAGACAATGTGTGAAGAGGCAAGGTCAGAGTGGATACCTTCACCATTATTCAACTTGGATTGCTCTAACTTCTCTTACAAAGTATGAAAAACTACTAGCAAGGCAGTTCTTCCCTGGGATTATGAGGCAGACAATTTTTAAGAATCTAGATATTGTATACAGAATGTGAGCCATATATAGTCTTCCTTGAGAACAAGAAGGAAAACTCTGAAGACATGGATGCATCAGCTTTCAGCTAAGGAGGTACATTTTCTTAAAGCTTTGTCTTATTTAATTGGATGACTTTTCCTCAAAGATAATTTTGTAAGTTTTCATATTCAACATTAAAAATTGTACCAGCACGTCATGTTTTGGAAGTTATTCCTACAAGTATTTCAAATAAAAATGTATTTTCAGTGTTGTTGTACATGTTTTAGATATGTTGGAAGACGTATAGAATCAGAGACTTCTTCAAACCCATGTTGGATTAGAAGTCAATCTCTTAATACTAGTCTACTGGACAACACATACTGGACATCTGTGCTGGAGACTGCACCCACCTCCACTGTCCAGAGATCCCATAGCCAGTGTCCCTAGTGGCTGTATTTACTCAGGATGCCCCAGAACTCAGTTTTAATTATTTCTTTTAGTCTGTCTCTTTCTATCTTTTATTCTCCACCCCTCTCCCCTTCAGAGCTTTCTGCTTGTCTTCATTTTGGTCTTTCTTTCTCACAGTGGGGCCCCTGAGAACTCCCCAGCTGGTGGATGCTCACAGCCACGTGCTGCCTGCCCACCGCACATAGGACAGGCTTACCAGGGCCGTTCTACCGCCGGTCCTTTGCCCTGGATGGAGTGCGGCTGAGGTTTTGCTGCATTTGGAGTCCTCCTGGCACACCTACACTAAAGAGGCTGCTATTTTTTAGGCCCTGGTTGCTTCACTAATCCCCATAGCCTTATTGTACAAGGCATCGATGTCCAAGTATTTTGGAGTTACTAAAATTAGTCATGGGAATTAGGATGTACAGATCTGTTTGGCCACTGGAAATTGGGCCAACTGCCCCAACTCCTCTCTTTCTACCTCCTTCTCTCTCTCCTCCTTCTATATCTGCCCCTTCGTTGTCATCAATGCATGTTGTAGGCATCGGACACTTAGGGATATTCCAGGTGGCTCCTCCCCTAAAGTTATGTCTTGCCTTCTCTCCTGAGACTGGTCCTCTTCAACTTTCATCTTGACGTGGAGGTGTCCTCAGAGAGAAGCCACTTCCACTGACCCTCAGCTCTCACTGTGTTCAAAATGAGGCAATTTTTCAAAGGTGACAATTGAAGGAGTCTCTTTGTCCATGCACAAGGAAGATAGTATTTAGGGCTGTATTGGCCCTCTCAACCACATACAGATGAATGACCTTTGATTGTTTTCATATTTCATTTGAATGTTCTATAAATCACATTAGCTAGTTGTTTATTTCCTTTATAATTCCTTAAATTTCAGTCTTACCTTGAAGCCATTAAATCCAAAGAGAGTGCTGCTAAGGATGCTGTTAACTATACACGCACCCTGACCACGTTTCTGAGACTGTCTCTTGAGTTCAGTTCTACTGACATAATAAATTTGACCGTGAAATCCATTAAGACATGTATCCAATGAGGAAGAGCATTGAGCCACCCTCCTCTTTCCTTTTCATGTGTCCTGATAACACCGTGTTTTCCATTACATGCAACTTCCTTTGGCTAGCCACCAAGGATTCCCCGCTCTACCCCATCCGACCCCTGTTTCCTGGAAATACACTGTAGAGACTGTTTACAGGCAGAAAGGGATCCCACTTGCACCAGCGCTACCTGGAGCCTTGACAGCTAAGGACAATTAAACACCCTGCCCTGCCTCCCCTCCACTCTCCCCTCACCTCCATTTGAATCTTATGGCACTTCTTTCTTTCCTTGACCTGCCTAGAAAGGGAGCTTCTGTGCCTAAGATGCCATTTCCTCTCCATGCGATCACATTGTTCTCATCCTGAAGTCAAGTTTCAGTCCCCACCACAAGTCTACAGTTGCTCTCTTGGAGAGCCATGACCTTCATATTGCCAGATCTGAACTGTCTCTCCTCAGAGCCTCTCCTTTGACTGGCTGACCATGCAGACCTCCTTCTATCTTGGCCTGGCTTCTGAGACTTCCCGTCACAGCTTGGCAAGCATGCCTCCTATCCTTCTCTCCTTCGTTCTCCTGCTCCCTGACTGGAAGAGGTGCCTCTTCCAGTCACCAATCTGTGTGTTGGCCTCCATGGCCTCTGTGCCAATCACTCGCTCATTTGGTTCTTGCTCAGACTCTGCCTCTGTGCCTCAGTTACCTGCCCAACATCTTCCCTGTCTCATCTCATGGCCACATCCAGAGCAACATGTCCAAAATCGAACCCATCATGTTCCTCATGGAGTCACTGAGAGAATTAAATGAAGATGCTCACTTATTAGTTACAGGTGCAGGGCAGTGCCTGCCACGCTGACCGCATCCGCCACGCCTAATGTGAAAGCTGTTGCTATTACCGCTTCCCAACTGCCCCTGATAGCTTGTCTGTCTCTGTTAATGACACTGCCCTTCCTCTGCTCAACCAGCAGCTACATCGTGCAATGATCCTTGACTCTTTCCTCCCCATTCCCCACAACCCGTCTACCCCGAGGCCCCTCATGTTCCAGGGTTACTAGGAACTTTTCTGTAGCCTCACTTTACCATGTGACATTGAACAAGCTGCTGAACTACTCTCCACCTTTGCAGAAACAAAATCGAAATAATGAAATCGGGATGCCTGGGTGGCTCAGTCGGTTAAGCGTCTGCCTTCGGCTCAGGTCATGATCCCAGGGCCCTGGGATCGAGTCCCGCATCGGGCTCCCTCCTTGGCGGGAAGCCTGCTTCTCCCACTCCCACTCCCCCTGCTCGTGTTCCCTTTCTCGCTGTGTCTCTCTCTGTCAAATAAATAAATAAAATCTTTAAAAAAAAAAAAAAGAATGAATGAAATCTACCTTAGTAGGACTTGGGGTGGCATTAGGCCAAATGGCTTCTATAAACAGTAGAACAATCATGCTTGGCACTTGGTAATGGATACATGTCACCTCTTACTGTGTTATAACTGTTGACCTATTATCTGTGTGAAACTCCAATGATAATTTCTTCAGTTTAAGAAGGAAAAAAAGCCAAGAAATAAAATATAAACAAATATATCTATATAACACAAGACCTGGGATAAGTAGATGTTCAAAAGATAGAGAGATAAACAGGTAGGTAGATCATAGATAGATAGACAGGCAGGTAATAAGACACACTAGAATGATGGAATGACACAAAGCATAAATGGGAAAGATAGTGGGGGGAGAAAACAAATAGAAAAAATATGTTGAATTTATGGTTGTATTACTGGGGATATTTTTATTTTTTTTATTTAAAAACTTGAGCCTGGAGCGCCTGGGTGGCTCAGTCGTTAAGCGTCTGCCTTCGGCTCAGGTCATGATCCCGGTGTCCTGGGATCGAGCCCCACATTGGGCTCCCTGCTCTGCGGGAAGCCTGCTTCTCCCTCTCCCCTCCTCCTGCTTGTGTTCCTCTCTCACTCTGTCTCTCTCTGTCAAATAAATAAATAAAATCTTTAAAAAAAAAAAAACAAAAAAACTTGAGCCTAAAATTTTTGAGATCATTTCCTTCTCCCCAGGAAAGAAGTACATATCTTATTAGTGGTTGTTTAATTTTTTTTTCACAGTAAAAGCTTTCCTTTCAAATGTAGTCATAACTGGCTTTCCGTTAGTGCTAATTGGTTCTCATCTCTATGGACATTTTCGGCGCTTTTGGCTGTTTCTAGAGTATGAACCTATTTTGAAATCACCTTTAACTGTAACAGAAAAAAATACCATCCGTAAATGCTTTTGTCTAGAGGTATATCATCAAAATAAAGTCCCACTCACCCACTGTCCTTATGAAACTGGTGGCGATTTTCTATTCTTATTTTAAATTTTCTCTCAATACCTAACACTTTAAGGGAACGATTCAGAGCAAAGGCTATCTTGTCTTTCAGAGGAACATAGAATTAGCCACATCCAAATGGAAAATAAAAGGAATAACTCTTCAGTCCATGTCAAATGCACAAAGCAAAAAGTGTGAAGTTGTGATGTCATATAAAGCATTTTGAAACATAGAAGGCAGTGTGCAAGGGTACTAGTCTTTTTAATATTACAGAGGAAGAGGTTTCTAGATAGGCCTTTATCTGTGTGACTCTCCCAATTCCTGATAATGTCTTCAGGGAAATTGGAATTAATGTAAAACCTTTTATCCAGTAATACTCTTTCTTTATTGAAATAGCCATTTTATTTATTTATTTTTTATTTTATTTTTTTTAAGATTTTATTTATTTATTTGACAGAAAGAGATATAGCAAGAGCAGAGCACAAGCAGGGGGAGTGGGAGAGGGAGAAGCAGGCTTCCTGCGGAGCAGGGAGCCCGACACGGAACTCGATCCCAGGACCCTGGGATCATGACCTGAGCCGAAGGCAGACGCTTAACGACTGAGCCACCCAGGCACCCTATTTATTTTTTTTGAGGAGGAAAATTGGGCTCCACCTTTTATTTTTTTATTTTCTATTTATTTTTTTAATTAACATAGTATGTATTATTTGTTTCAGGGGAACAGGTCTGTGATTCATCGGTCTTAGACAATTCACAGTGCTCAGAGCCTGTGGCAGCCCCTGAAGAGGGAGTTTTTCTCTTTGAGCCATCAGAAATTGGGACATAGGCATCATGTCGGGATGAGAGCCTCTCCACCCCACCCCCCGAGGGCGTGCATGCATGCACACACACACACACCTGTCCTAATGTCTACATGTCTGATTCCATGATCTGTAACATTTGCATGACCTCACTCTGAGGCAAACAGTATTAACCTTGGACTTTAAGCGCCAAGGGTATGAACGTGGGCACGTGTCACATACTTCTAAGTTCATGCATACTTTCCGAACAGCACATAGCCGTGAGTAGGAGAGGCAAAGGGATTGAATTGCATGAGCGGCATTCCAGATGTATTGATAGAACTGCAGCAAGAGTCCTTTTTCTAAGTTAGGTCAAACGTTAGCCTTTTATTGCTCAAAATCAGAACGTCTGATCATAATAATCGGTAAGCCAATGAGTACTAAAAATCCTCAATAGCTTCAACATTCTTTGCTGACCCTTGCTTCGGATAGCAGCTTGATGGGGTAGCCAACCGTCCTGGCTTGTTCCAGACTGAGAAGTTGGCCAGGACACAGGGCTTTAGTGCTAGATCTGGGATGGGTGGTGGACCCGTTAGATGTCCTTGCACTGGGACGATGGAGAATGCGCTGCTTCACCTGCATTCCTGAGCAATCTGACACCCGGGCGCTGGGCCATTCCCAGCAACCAGAAGCTGGGGTCTGGGCTGGATCTGCAGAGCCTGGGCGCCCTGCTGGTCAGCAGTTTCGTGTCCTTGAGTTCTGTCTTAACTTTTCTAATCCTCCCATGACAAGGCTTTCATCCATTCTGTCAAATATGAGTTTCCATAAATGACATTAATTATTTTTTACCTTACAATCCATAAAACAATGGAAAATTAAAGTGACAGAAACATATGGGAAAACACTTTTAAAGCAGTATTATGAAAAAAGTGCGTACTTTAAGAGAATTATTGAAAACTTTTAACTTACAGGGAGGATTCATCATAAACCCATTTTTACGCTTCATTGGAGTGCATATGTTTTATTATTTCTTATTAGTACATACAATTTTTTAAAGGACCAAGAAGTCTTAAGTATCAATAGTTTCACAACTGGGTCTCTCTTAGTCTTGCTATCTGCCCGCATACACTTATGTTCCAGTTTCTCTAGAAATGGAGCCCTAGAGAGATAGAGGTGCTTCCTGCGGCCCAAGGAACATCAGCCCCTTGTTGGGAGCCTCGTCGGAGATCTAGCTGTGGACTCCTCATGACCTTCGGGCATGGGGTGGGGTCAAATCACCCAGCTCACCGACCCCTTTCGTATCTACCTCCCACCCAATTCTATTCAACAAATATTCACTACCAGCCACAGTGCTCGGGGGAAAGAGGGGAACAGGCCAAGACCCCGCAGTGGAGGGAGGAACGCCATGCCCATCAAGTGCCTGAGCTTGTAAAGTAGACCCATGGGGCCTCCGTCCCACCACATCACCTGTGTCACTCGGGACCAGCGACTGTCACGGTTCTGTTTTCACATGTGGAAAATGGCCTGTGAACCGACCTTGAGAGGTCTCTAAAAGCGCCAAATGTATGCAAAGGCCCTACATACCCAAGGCTCCTTACAAATGTTAGTTGCTGTTTCTGCTCCTTGATAATTAAGGAGCGCTGGTTTAGCAGGGGACACAGAGGTGCCGACATCGCGCTTTTAGAGGCCAGGTTGTGAAGTCAGAGGCAGAGGAGTTCCGAGGCAGGTGGTCGCGGCGGAGCCTTCCCCGAGGTGGGGCTGGAGCTGGACTTCGAAGGGCGAGAGTAGCCAGCAGAGGGAACAGTGAGAGCACCCGGGGATTTCAGCAGCCGCGGGAGGGGAGGTGGGGGGGACAGCTGGAAGGACAGCCCTGTAGCTCCTGTGGGTCAGAAGACGTGTGTGCGAGGGAGCCGTCCCCACTGACACCCACCCCAGGGCAGCAGGGGAGAGGCCCCAAGGGAAGAGGGAGGCAAGCCAGGCCTTCGCATATTTGCCTGTGGATAGTTAGAAACTAATCAGTAACTAAGGAATGAAAATGAAGTCGGCCTAAGTGGTGAGCCCCACCCAGCAAATGATCCCTGATCCCTCTCGGGTCCCAGCACCACCATGTCTGTTGCTACTGCTAAGACAGTATATAAATGTGTTTGTGTGTGTGTGTGTGTGCGCGCGCGTGTTAGAGATTCAGATTTTCATTCCCATGTTTTCCTACATTCTGCCAACAGTAATAGAACAAGTTACATAAATTGCCACCAACTGTCAAATCTTCAGGATTCTCCATTCTCAGAGTTCAAAGAGAAGTAGTTGTAATGATGGTTTTCCCATTGAAATAAGAAATAGTAAGCCAAGCTAACCTAGAGAGGCTTCTAGCGAAGAGATCCTGGATTGATTCCTTGCCTGAGATTTCAGTAATTTATACCAGAAAAAAAATGAAATAAAAAAATATGCAATTTTTCCTAAATCTCATGAATAATTGAGAAAAAGCCAGATTATCTGGGCCTCAGTAAGCACTTCTGCATAGGAATATAAATAAAGAATCCTGAAGGAGTGTGTAGGAGGCCAGGCTCCCGCGTCAGCCTGAGAGTTCACTGTGGGGGCACCTTTTCATCTCGAGTCTGTCTGATGGGCATGGAGTGACTCTCCAGAAGTGAGAGTCTGGGGAGTCTCAGAGCGTTGAGGTGCCTGCTTGGTGCCTCTGATGGCCACAAGCGGGGAGATCATTGTCATACCCCCTCGCGGTCTGTCCCTCCCCCACAATTGTCACTCACTCAAACTGATTTACTTAAACAATTTGAGATGAAGGAAGCACCCTCTCTGTGGATCAAATGCACCATTCCTGAAGATTTCCTTTGATAAAAAACTTTGTTTGCCTCGAGTTTGTGGTTGATGCTTTTCCTCCTTCAGTTCATTAGCTCCCGCAATAGCCATCTTGGTGTGCATTTCACTTCGCGTGCCCTGGAGGAAAAGATCATTCTGCTCCTTCTGAGTCCGCAGGGCAATCGCAGCAAACTCTTGTGAATGTACATGGTGTCGCCAACTCATCAGAAAAGGCCATGAGCAGTACTCCAGCACTGTTGTGGTCCTGTCGCTTCAGGAGTCTAATTACTTCGAAAATAAAACGAAGAGAAGTCACCTGTCAATTAGGTGCTGCTCGTACGAGCTCTTCCTAGCTCATTCAGGTGGCCGCAGTGATTCGGGGCACATCTTATGCAAACTCTCGCAGATCACGTTGGGGTGCGGTTGTTTGCAGCGTTCATACCTGAATGGGGTGTGATCGTGTGTTAATTAGTCCCCTGTAAAGAGAAAACAGACAGAATGCGGATAGAACCAGGCATCCCTTTTCATGTTAAGCAGTGAGTTCTAAGAAAATCATGATTGAGTTTCAAGGAACTGAAATTATGGAGTGATGCCCAATTTGAACTCTGTGGCAGGCGCAGGAGTTTCTCATCCCTAAAGGGCAGTTTCTTCTTTGTCATTAGATTCACAGGCACTGGAGCGCAGACAAGAACTGTGTTTGCATGTGTTCGGGAAAAGGTATGAGAAAGGACAGTTAGCATTAGGTGGGCCTCAAACTATTTCTCCTCTAGAAATATCTGCACCTTGTTGTAGATAAGTGAGAGACCACTGAGGTTCCAGATTCTTTCATTACAAATTCTAGTCCACCTTCGTCTTATCCACAGTATTCAGTTTTCTCTAAGATGATTTGTCACACAAAAGTTCCCACCTTTGCTCCGTGGATTTGTATTTTTCTTCATGTGCATGATTTTCTATGTACAGCATAGCCAGAAACCTGGACAGGGATGAAACACCCTCTTTGTTTCCCACCCCCCCCTCTTCCCTTTCCCCCACCAATCCCATGTGGGACACTGGGAATCGGGGGGTTGTAATGCACAAAAGATCCAGAAGCTGGGAGATACCCAACCAGGTAATAAGAAGATCCTACAGCCAAAAGCCATAGCAGGTTATCATGAGCTAAGAAAGCCCTGCCAAGTGGGGGGAGCAGAGGGAAGAGAGATGGAGGAATGTTTGAGAAAACAGTGTTTTTTGATTCCTGGAGAGGTCCCCTTAGTGGGGATGAACTTAGGGAAGAGTGATGTTTCTGCTGGCCTCTTAGGCTTCCCAAAAGGAAGCTAAATCACAAGTAACCTCAAATCCAGATCTGGAAGAATTGCTGAAAGAAATGAATAAATTCTTAACTGAGGAAATTACATTGAGAGAAGGTGCCAATATCTGTTTTTGTTATTTTCAATTTGTGACATGGCATACTCCTTTTAGAAAAAAAATATTATTATGCATTTGAGTGTACTATCATGTCAATTGGGTTTATGTTGAATATTTCTCTAAGATTTTACATTTTTTTCTCTCATAAATTGTAAATCTTTGTCAGTGTCCTTTCTGGTTTTTAAAAAGCTTCATAGAAAGTGAGAATTTTCTTTAAATGAAGAAAAAATTAGTAACGTAAGAGCATACACTCTTCTGTGATCTATTGTCCAAGCAGTGTTTATCTCCTACTAAGAGATCAGGCCCTCCTTCTAAGACAGTCTTCTATGCTTTTACCCTGTTCTTTATAATTCAGGCTGTGGTTAGTCTCTCTGCTGACATAAAATTAATGACCACTGCCCCTGGTAGCTCTTCACCACATGGGACAGGTGATGCCAGGGTTTCAAGAGTCTAAACACAACACATGTTCAGTGAACAAAGAAATGAATGTGTAAGGCCTAAAATTTTCAACAGAAATAAACCTCAAGAAATACCAAAATTAACTGTCATTCTACGAAAAATCCTTTGTTCACGTTTTCACTCCAATTCATACCTGCCACTTCCGCTAAATTCACCTCCCTCCATTTACGCATGAGACCAGCACCTTGAAACAAGAACGTGCAAGCCCAGCTCTATGTGTGTTTCTTATTTTTCTGGCTCCTCACCACATAATGCATGGATGGTAACCTGATTCATTTCGGGATGAGATTAACATGCATGCAACTAAGTTCTTTCTATTACAATTAAAAGATAAGACTGTCAGGATCCATAACACTCCCTTCAAAAAAAGTGGAAGCACCTAGTATTCATAATCTTATTTTTGCAATGAAATTATGAATCACTGTTCACCAGTACTGAGTGCATTAGAATACCAAGTGAGACCTGACTGTCTTAGAAGAGGCAGGCTCTCAATCTGTGGCTACCATCTGGATGTCGCCGAGAAGGAGTTGGGACGGGCCGGCAAAGCTGTCAGGCGATGGGGAGCATATGGAAGTGGCCTCTTCGGGGCCACGGACCGTCGGTGCTGCTGCTTTCTCTCTTCACAGTTGTCTAACATTTTGCCACTGTCTATTTAAGCATAACTTAAGAGCCAGTTCGGATTCCACTGTAGTTAAACTGGGGTTGCCCTGTTAGTAAGCTAGCTGACATCGCACACTTTGGTCCAAAGTTTATTTTTGTTTTATTTGCCAAATAAAGCAAGTACTCTGTAAAGACTTGAAATAACTTCTATTCAGAGACTCTTTCTGAGCTGGTTTTTTTTACCTTTTTTTTTTTTTTTTTTTTTTCTGTTCCTAAGACATAATATGCTCCATTCCCTCAAGGATAAAGATAATGGTGAGAGTGGTGGTTTTTAAGAGTATACAATTAGAAAAAAGAAAAGAGCAGAGCTCAACTTTGAAGCTAAATGCTGTTTTTTAAAAAATTGTTAGATGGTTATGTTTAAATTAGAATCTTCTCCATATTAATCAAGTTGTATCAGGAAAAGTACAGAAATAAAATAAAAAATAAATATGCATTTTATCTAACTGTTTTTGGCACACTCTTGGCTTTGAGCTGCTTTGGCTGGTCGTACCTTGGGATTTCATCTTTTTGGCATAGCCTCCTAGGATTTTAGTGCAGTGGCTCCCAAAAAGAATGCTAAAATATTACTTACAATCCAAAAATATATATATATATCTCTTCTTTGTGTGGAATAAAATACGAACTGATTTGGAGATAGGAACAGTTCTAGACATGTATTTCATTAATATAAATATCCATCTCACACTGTGTGAATTAACATCTCTTAGAATTGATATTACAATGCTAGTAAGCGAAAAAGAAATGAAAGCACTTTTCTACCAAAAATATTTGCCTAATGTCTAATGTGAGATTATTAAGCAGAAAAATGCATTAGTGAATTAGAGAGGATATTTTTCTCCTAATTTATTTCTATTGTCCCCTTTTGTGTTAGACTTTCTTTAAAAGATCTAATAGGGGTTAATAGACAAGCTGTATCTGAGTAGCTACAAATAGAAGCACAAGTCAAAGTAATCTATAGCCAAGCACTCAAATGCATTTACTAAATAAGGTTGTGAGCAATATTAGGTACATTTTTCTGACACCTTTCCCTGTTGACAAGGAGTTGGGTGAATTTAGTAAAGGAAGTACACAGTGAACTGTTGTTAGCATTTATCAGCAAATGTGATGAGTGGCCCTGAAATAGAGCATCTTATCATCCAAATTCTCGGTAGCCTTAATAAAGAGTAGCTGGAGTAGATCTAAACAGTATTAATGTGACAACCCACCTCACTGTGAAGGTGGAACTTTGAGAAGAAACCAGAAGATAGATTTTGGTGGGTAAGGTTAAAAGTAGTTGTAAGAGTCGGTCTAGCATTTTGTATTTCATTAATCAATTCCTAAATCTATAATAAAAAAAAAACAAACACAAAAACTACAGTGAATGGTTGGGTATAAAGTAGAGATTGAATGGTACCAACAACAAATACTTGTTAATATTGACAGGTTATGGTACAGGGATTACCTAATTTCACAGATGAGGATAACACAAAATGAGACAACTTCTACATAATGTTTATTCTAGAGGAACATTATGACTTTACTGAGATTTTTAATTTCCTTCATATTGATTTTTTTCATAATGAGTGAAATAAACATGCATCAACCTAGTTAATACTTGAACGAGGCCCTAATAGAGTCAAAACATAATTTGATATGAAGCATGTGACACAAAGGAAATATTATATTGTAAATTAACAACTGAAAATTGTTTGAGGTCATACCATATGTCTATAACACAGGTGATGCCAGTGATATCTTTTTTCTTGAAAAAGCCATTGTGACTAAGACAGTCTATCAAATCAGCACTCCATGCCACAGTCAATGTGTGCAGTCCTTGAGCCAAACCACCTAAAAATCTGTAAGAACATCAAACTGTGCCCGTTGAGGAACCTCAGTTCTCAACCGAACGTTGTGTTCATTTCACCATTGGTAAACATCTCCACAGGGACCATTATCACTGGGAAATGTGCCTGTGATGCCCAGGAAAGTCATAGCTTATTCTTCCATCTGTTTTTTAAATTCTATGAAAGTTAACAGAGCAATCAGATGAGTAAACAGACAATTAAATTGAGAATATAAAAGGCAGACCAGCACAATGTATTAATTTGCTGCTTTTTAATGGACTTTATCTGTGATCCATATACATTCCTTCTCAAGTATTCATAGAAAAACTATCAAGGGAGTTTAGATATTTTTATACCAAGTTTCCATTCCTTCCATAAGGCATAATATCCTTCTTGAATGGAATACAGTGCCAAGTACTTGGTGGTCTATAATAACTGTTGAATGTGAGGGGAAAAAATATATAGCCATTGGAGAGTTCTCATTAAAAAAGATCCCATCAGGGCGCCTCGGTGTCTCAATCAGTTAAGCGTCTGACTCTTGATTTTGGCTTGGATTGTGATCTCAGGGGCCTGGGATCGAGCCCCACGTGAGGCTCTCTGCTCAGTGGGTAGTCTGCTTGTCTCCCCCGCCCTCTGCTTGTTTTCTCTCTATCTCTCTCTCTCAAATAAATCTTTTTTTAAAAAAATCCCCAGCAGGAATAAAGCAGAAACCACCAGAGTGGACAGTAAGCTAGACATGGCCTTAAAAGGTCTGGGCCCCATCAGGTGCATCCAGTTCTGCTGGGTGTTAACAATAAACTTTGAGCCTTAGTTCTCTCTTCCACAACATATGGATGAACGTCTACTGCAGAGGTATGTTGAAGAGATTGAATTAATGCATATTAAAGCGGCCATTAAATGTCTGGATTCAAGCTAGGAGTAGACTCTTAATTACATTTATGTACCTGTTCTCCTTACTTATGCTGAAATGAAATAATATCAGTTCATAGTGTACCCAGTTTGTACTGAGTGGCACAACACTGAATTTCCCCCTTAGAATAATGCTAAATATGGGACATATTAAATAAGAAACTGCAAGCTTGTAAGTCATTGAATAGCCAAGTTTAGGGGGAACGGAAGGCATTTTGTTTCAGGAATCCCAAGTGCTGACCTGGTCAACTCTCCTCATCTTGGGCAGTCCCATGCCCTATTTAATCAGAATGTAAACAGACCTAAAGTTTCTTAAAATGTAAAAATGCCTCCCTTCAAGTAATATCAACTTAATAAAAGTCTTTGTTACTTCATTGGAGCCTTATTTGATGATACTAACTTTTTTCTCTTAGGTTCTAATCACAGAAACTTTCCTTTAAAAAAAAATCGCTGTGGCTCTTAACACTGTCATTATGACAGCAACACTTAAAGCTGACCTTTTTTTTGACAGAGTTAGAAATTCTTCCCCAGGCAATGTGGTGATTCTTTAATGCTTATGTGCAAATTATGCAGATACCTCACATCACACAGGGACATTTCATAATCCTTGTACTACCCCCTTCCTCAGCTTAATGAAAATATTAATGCTGGGTTCCAGTAATATTTTCCATGTAATATAGTTGCTGTTTTATAGATTAAAGGAGCAGACACTTGGGGTCAATCAAAATAATTGTTTTAAAACTTACCATGGTGAACAAAATGTTCTTTCTTATCCTATCCACCAATACCAGAGAAATGTAAAGCTGCATTCACAGGTAGCTTTTTTCATGAGAATTTAGAACTTTGCCATGTTTGATTGGGTATTTTTATAACTTAAATCTAGGCATAGGTCTATATAGTGGAACTTTTAAAAAATAACTCTTTGGACAAGAACAAATACTGTGATTCTCAATATTTACATCAATTGCACATAATAAAATGACTCATGAAAACATTTTGCTCAATATGGAGATCTACTACAGTAAAGGTGGCTTCCTGGTTTCTTTCCCTCAGAACGAGTTGCTATGTGTAAGCAGTTGAAATGTCTGAGCCTCTTGGTTTTGCAGTCCTCTCCAGCTTGTTTGGAAACTAGAGACATAGACAAGGGATGCAGGGTAGGGAGTTCTTCCTCTTCCAACAGTTTGTCCAAACCACTAGGTGGTGCCCAGCACAATCAGTGTTCACCTGCAGTGTGGAAGCCTGGGTCCAGAGAGGGGTGTCAGAGCCTGAATAGTGAAGAGTACATCCACGTGGTGGGAAGCAGCCCCGATGGCCCCACAAAGGGAATTGGAACACAGAGTGACAAGAAGGACATGTGCACTAAGGTGGGAGAGGGGTGTAGGGCAGTGGTGGCAGTGGGAGATTGGTTACATGCAGCAGTAGATCAAAAAAACTCAATATAAAAAGGATAATGGGAGCCAAAGGAGCTACAAATCTGGAAAGATAGAGAAGTAGAACATACCCTCGGATGTAGAATTAGAATTAGAGATATGGTTGTAAACTTGTGATTTTCAATGTATATAAAGATAGATGTAGAAATAAGCATGGTTACTGCTATCTGTGACCAGGTACAGTTCTGTCCACTGAGAGGCTGGGAATAGTGGCACCCCAAAAGCAGTGAGCACAACAGGTGCTTAGATTTTAGTTTCTAAGTACCATTCTTTCCAAAAAGGAACCAATCCTCCTTGGAGAAATGGTGGATTCCAGGACTAAGGCAGGGAAAGTCCAAGATGAGCCTGAAATAGTTGTGGTAGGAAGGAGGGAAGGAAGGAAGGAAGGAAGGAAGGAAGGAAGGAAGGAAGGAAGGAAGGAAGG